>NC_067160.1:45247790-45480290 GCF_903995435.1 Acomys russatus
AATGACCCCCTGTGAGCAATAGAGGCTAAAGCTTTCTTTAAAACGCCCCAATGGTTAAGGGAGTTGCATTTCTTTCATTACATGGCATTACATACCATGAAAGAAGTCAAACCCCAGGCCATGAAAGCCTTTTCCTGCTAGTTTATAGAGAACCCCCCTCCCTCTTAATACAACCACATGACCAGCCCACCAGACAAGTATGTAGCTCTTCAGGGCTTTCTGAGTAGTGCCCTACTGACATTGAGGTTGTGTGGTTTTGTTTTTAAAGTCCTGGGGACAGAGCCCAGGGCCTCATAACCAGGAAAATGCTCTGTCCCTGAGACACATCTCTAGCCTGGGCTAGCTTTCACTCCCCTGAAGCCAACGTGGAGAAGTCGTCCTGAATATCAACCTGCAAATATGCTCCTATGGCAGGCCAGTATAATTTTATGTATGTACATACACGCGTATGTATGTATGTGTGTGTGTATGTTTGTATATATGTATGTACCGTGTATTCATTCATTCGTTTATTTTAGTTATTCAGCCCTAGGGTGACACACTTGTTTTATCCACTTAAAGATGGAGCCGACCAAGCAGTCCTTCCCCGCACCACAGGAAACAGGCAGTTGGAGAGTTCAATGAAACTTACTTAAATTATTTATGCTGCTCTTGTGAAAAGTGCACATTGCTCCCCTTCTAGTCCCTTGAGGGTCGAGGTCACTGGGGATAAATCTCTCTCTCTCTCTCTCTCTCTCTCTCTCTCTCTCTCTCTCTCTCTCTCTCCTCTCTCTCTCTCTCTCTCTCTCTCTCTCTCTCTCTCTCTCTCTCTCTCCCTTTCTTTGTGTATATGTATGTTTTGCTTGTATGTATGTATGTATGTATGTATGTATGTATGTATGTGCACCACAAATGTGTAGTGATCTCAGAGGTCAAAAGAGGACATTGTTTCCTCTGGGACTGGAGTTACAGACAGTTGTGAACTGTCATGTAGGTGTTGGGAGCGGAATCAGGTTCCTCTGGAAGAGAAGTTTTTAACTACCAAGCCATCACTCCAGCCCACATCTTTTGAGCATGTTTAGATGCTGGCGGTCCAGTGAACAAATATTGGCAGGTCAAGGGGGTGAGGGGCAGGGAAAGGGTTTAGCCAGACAAGTGCTGCACCACCCAGTACCTGGGCCTGGTGCTGCAGATGAAAGGTCACAGCTGTGCTCAGCAGCGTCCCATACCTCAGAAGAGAGTATGGCTGACCCCACATGGGTTCTTATGGACCTGTGGGGACAAAGGGAGCTTTTAAGGGTGGCTGTGGGTGTGGGGAGTCAAAGGAAAGGATGTGCATGTCTGAGTCATTTTAGCTAAGAGGACAGCACCTATACCATGACTCAGAGCCCTGAGATCCAGCCTCAGGGACTTGTTGGAAAGTTCTTTTTCCTCTCAGTCTCAGCTCTAAAGCCAGATCCCAGGTGAGAAGGGAGCAGAGCTCCACCAGGCTCCTTTCTGCAGGCCCAGCACACTGATAAACACTGACCTGCCCACCACGAAGAGGGTCTGGGAAGAGATGGAAGCCCGGCTTCCCTGAGGTGTGGCAGACACAGTCTTCTGCACAGAGTGGGATCTGCTCACCTCTGTGTCCTTTTCTCCTCCGAGCCATCAGGGGCCTGGGACTCTAGGCCAGGTGACCCCAGGGTATGCTGGGAAGATCCTTAAGGTGAACCAGGTGTGGATGATTATGACTTCAGCGAGGCCTGGCAGAGTGGAAGACACTAGCTGTCTGTTGACTCTGTTTCTTAGCAATTAAACTTTATTATGCAACCCAACTAGTTTATAAAAGAAGGAAAAAGGTTAAAGGGACGAAAGAGTGAACCTTCCGGTAGCCGTTCCACGGGACGGATCCTTAGGTGTCTCTCTGGCCGGCGTGCTGATCCAGCTTGTCCGCTGCCCCTGCCCGCTCTCCCCGCTCCCGACTTTGTTATTCTCTCTTCCCCAACTCCTTCAGTCACGTGGGAAGGACCGGCTCCTTCTCCCGGTGAGGGTCCATTAGAAAGACAATGTGGGGTTCCCAGGTCTGCTTCCTGAATTCCAGACCCAGGATGGCTCCACTCAGTCTGTCACAAGGTATTCATGGGGTGCCCCAAGGGTAAAGCCCGCCAAGACTGCTCCCACCTGTGACAAAGCTTACTCCTTCCCACAGCTGTCTCTGGAGGCATTGCTCTCCCTGTTTCACAGGGGAGCTGAGGGTCAGAAGCCATAACTGCAAAGGGACTATGGTGGAATTCTAATCCAGCCATGGTTTAGACAACCCAACCCGTGATTCCAAATCCCTTTGTCTGTCTTGTACACCTATCCCCGACCCCTGAGTGCACAAGGCTGGGCCCCTTTCTCATATCTGAAGAAATCATGAGGATTCACGGGAGACTAAGCAGATGCCAGAATGTGGTGGGAGCCTCATAGACACCATGCACCAGTCAAGAGCTAATAGCCCATCTTACCCAGACAGAAACCTAGGCTCTGCAAGGGAAGGCAGCCATCAAAGAGTCACAGCAGACAGCTCACCTGGAACGCAGCGGGGTTCCAGCCAACTCTCTCCTCACTCATCTTTCCCCTGGAGCCGCCTCACTTCACCTGCAGGGATGTGGATGTAGCCTGGTCCATCTGGATGCCCACCAGGAATGTTGAATGTGTGCCCTCCAGTGCTGGCCTCTCTCAGGAGCAGGCTTCGCACCTCCAGGCCTGGGATCAAATGGAGCAGGGTCCGGATCTCAGCTTGGAGGGCTTTCTTCTGGGATGTCTAGGTGCAGGGCTGGCTGGACCTCTCCCCACTAGGGGACTGGGGGCCCACCATTCAAGCCAGAGAGGCTGAGCCGCTAGCCCAAGGTAAAATGGCTTTGCAGAGAGTCCTGAGGGAAGAGTATTACTGTGGGGTGGGACCGGAGGGTGAAGATGACTATGAGAGTCCCCAGACGGATGTACAAGTGCTTGAAGGATGGGAACTTGGGTCCAGCTCTGAAAAGAATTTGTTCAAATAGGCCTGGAACCCCAGGGACATCAGGAAGAGAAGGTGCAATCCTATTATGCAGGGGCATGTTCAAGATGTTATAGCAACTGAAGAGGGAAGCCCTGCACAAGTGTGTGGGTGTGTGTGTGTGCGCGCGCGTGTGCGTGTGTGCGTGTGTGTGTGTGTGTGTGTGTGTGTGTGTGTGTGTGTGTGTGTGTGTTGAGGGAGTTCGTGCTCAAGCAGGGCTCCGAGGGGAGGAATTTGCTAGGAGATCAAGGAAGAAAGGGGAAAGGGTATTACGGGCAGAAGATACAGCCTGGGTAAAGGAAGGACATGTGGTGAAGTGTATGGAAGTACAGACCGCGATCTCCTGGAACTACACTGAGGAGGACACCCGGGTCTAGCTGTGGGAGTGGATGGTTGCTCACCAGCAAGGCGATGCTGGATGTGGATTTGAGGCTACGCAGAGGTCAGATCAGAGCTTAGGAGGGATGCCATGCGTTGCACACTCATCACCAAAGCCATAGGCTCACCAACCACCTGAGAGGAAGCTGCAGCTCACCTCCCGCTCCCAGTCCAGGCCCAACCGCCACGGGCCTGACCTGGGGACCATAAATGCTTGGGGTTCTGGCTCTCTTAGTGGCCTCAAGATCAAGGCCTGGCTTCCCCTGCCTGCCTCAGCCTCCTCTGGCGTCTCCAACTCTGTCTACAAGTCAAGCTGCCGGTCTCCTAGCATGCCATGTGGCTGGCTGCCACCTGTTGCTTGCCAACTGGAGCCCACTCTAGCGGGTGTCATCTCCCTCCTCACCACTGATTCAGAGTCAAACCCATGGTATAGGTGCTCATGTTTCACATTAAGCAAATGGACAAAATGAAACCCAAATTCACTGAGTGGGTACCCATGTTCTGTTGTGCACCTTGTCACTCTGTTCACTTTGCTATTTCCTTAGCAAGGCAAGTGTGAGAATCCCCTGAGGTCTGCGGTCTGGCATCTTCTCATCTGCAACAGTGCCCCAGGTCCCTAGTCGCAGGTGGACTTCACACATCCAAAAGGGGAAACTCCCCTAGCTGTCCAGGAGAACTAGGCCATAGCACCAGCCTCATTGGTTGTGCCACTTCCGTTCACCCTTATACCCTGTTCTGTCCCTAAGCCCATCTGCCAGTCATTTGTAAGGATGAGTTTCCTAATAGCACTCTCCCTCCAGCGCAATGCCCTGTTGTTCTCCAGAGCACCTGCCTGTGTATTTAGGCAGACACGATGGGTGGGCCACTCCACACAGAGGAGGCCCCACTTGAGGCAGTTAGCAGATTCTTGGGTATGGGGAGGACCCTTATCACCAGTGGCTCTTAATACATTCTTAACTATGTGCAGCATTCAAGAGGAATTTCCACTCACAGTGACAAAAGGAGCCTCTCCTATGGGATGGAGAGATACAGCCCTCAGAGACGGGTACTGACTCACTCACAGCTACACAATAAGGAAGGCTGCAAGACCATGTCCCGGCCAGCTCTGTGTGCCTCACCTCACTGATGGACGGCCAAGCACCAGCCAGATTGCTCCTCCAGGACTAGGCTGGCCACAGACACAAAGCCTCTGCCAAGCTCCTCCCAGGGTTTGGTCAGCAGCTCAGGCCCCTCAGCTCTGAAAGCAGCCATCCTCTTCAGGAAGTGCAGGGTGGCCAGTAGGGTAACAGGCCCCAGGGGACCTGGTTCCTCCGCTAGGACTCTCTCCAGGAGACCCAAGAAGCTAGAAGCCTCCTCCAAGGGCAGGATCCCGGGGGCTTGGGAGAAGCTGTGGGTACAGACATAAGGGACATGAGGGAACTCTCCAAGGGCCACAGTTGGGTACTGACAGGTCTTCTTCATGGGTCAAATTTGTCACAAGTTCCCAGCTGTCAGGGGTTCTAAAACAAGAACAGGATCAAACGGGGGTTCCTGTAGATATTTCAGATGGGTCTTTATACAGGTAAGGAAAATAAGGGTGCAGGGAGTTGACTCAGAGTGCCATAGACTTTCCAGTCTCCAGGATAGGCTTAACACAGTGGCATTGGCCAAAGCATTGACTCTGGTGATAACATCCTGATCAGGCCATGACTGGAAGTCCTGTAGCTGCTGATAGGTCTCTGCAAAAGATGGAGGCCAGGTTGGACCCTGGGCAAAAGAGGGGCCAGCCTACTCCATGACCACCCCACCTGCCATGCTGTTCTGAGGAGGAAGAGCGCATCTCAGGCAGTGTGTGGAGGATTAAACAACACAGGGAAACTGAGGCACAGCATGGCAGAATCACTTGCTCAAAGTCACACAGCTGAGACTGGCCCTCAGGCCTGTCGGGACTGATTGCTCTGTTGTTTAGCTCCATGGACTCCTCAAGCTTGGAGATTATAAATGGCCTGACTTCTAGGCTGTTCAGCAGAGTTTCGGCACAGCTAAGGTGCATCTTTTGAGTAGCAGCAAAGAAAAGGCCGTGGGTGCAAGCAGAGTTCAGAGCTCTTGGTGCTGGGTCCTGGGTTCCACGCGGGGCACTTTTCTGAGGGCACTGGTCAGAGCAACAAGGTGTCAAGACCACATCTTAGCTCTCTCCCTACCCAATGAGAACGGTACCCATTTACCCATGCAGGTCCAAAAGGCACCTGCAGATGACGAGGAATCAGCATGCAACATCACCACATCATGGGTCATGTTGAGATCAAGAGATGAAGCCTAAAGCCAGCACTGAGCAGGTCCACACTAAGGAAGCCCTAGCCTAAGTAAGATTGGATAGCTTCCAGGTAGGAGCTGCTGGCCAGAACTGGAGACAAACTGGCAAAGGCTGAGCCAGAAGTTGGGTGGGCTAAGCAGGGGCGGGGCCAGACTCAGTAGGCTCGCCAGGGGAGGTGCATAGACGTTGGGCGGGGCGGGGCGGGGCCGACATCCTACTGGGACAGAGCAGGCGCGTAAGCAGGGCGGGCAACTGCGAGGGTGTGACGTCAAGGGCTTCTGAATCCCATTGGAAGAGCAGGCCCCCGGTGGGTGGCGCGCAGGCACTGGCTCGGCGCACTTGCCCAGGGCTCAACTCGTGGTCCCAAAGGTGGAAGTCAGTGAGGTTGCCGCTGAAGGCGTCTCGAGCCGAGAACCCGCCACCCAGGAAGTCCTGCCTGACCCAGCACAAGCACACCGTCGGGCGGCACCGGGTGACCCGCGCTGAGTCCCTGAGCATCGGCGCGTCGCCTGCCGTCGGCGAACAGCGCCCAGCGCCCGCTGTGCTGCTTCCACGTGGCGCACACGTGGTGCCAGCGGCCGGCAGAGAGGAAGACGGGGTTGAAGGGCGCATGGCGGCCGCGTACTACTAGCGCGGCGCGCACCGAGCCTCCGGGTGGCTACAGCGGGCGCTGCCAGGGAGAAGAGGGTGGACGCCTGGGTCGCCGCTGTGTCCCACTGAACGTGCACGCAAGCCGTGAACGCCACCAGCGCAGGTAGGGCCATGGGCAACCTTGCCACCCTGTCAGAGGTCCTCTCACCGAATACCAGCGCAGCCGTGGTGTGCTCACTTGTGGGGACACGAGGCCCAGTCGCCACAGGGAGTGCCTCCCATTGGCACACCCGCGGAGCCTGTCATGGAATTTAAGATGCCTCCAGTCTGGAGAAGAAAGAAGTGGGGTTTCCAGGCCCCCGCCCACGAGTTAACCCCCACTTCCAGGATGGCTATACATTGTGAGATCCCCATCTCTGAAAGTTCAGACTCTGCAACCTCGCTTCGCTTGCCCCAGATTCTGAGCTCATACTCAGGCCTCTGCGGTTGTCGTAGCAAGGCCTGTCTTTGTCCTATCCAGACTGAGTTAGGCAGCCATTGAACAAGAGCCCTGTCTGGGGGCCTCAATGCCAGGTGGCCAAAGTACTGCTCGCTTGGGCTTGCCACCAGCTCAGCCGCTGTCCTGTGAACTTGCACACTCCTTCTGCAGTCTGCAGCATCTCGCCTGGGGCCGCGGGGCCTGGTGGTCATAGAATACCCTCAGGAGAGAATTTTGTGGCCACCTTACCCTTTTGGATGAGGACAAGGGCCAAGGACACGAGGCTGAGTCTGTTGGGCCAGGCCAAGGCTGTCTACTCTGACTTGCGCCCTGCGGTCTTTCTGTACAGCACGAATGAGGTGGAGCCTCCCACTGGGGTCTGAAGGAAACACCGCCTCCTCCCCTGTCTGCACAGTTCAGACCAAAATGCCAACCATGTGACACAGATGGGCTGTACTTACAGGGGACCTTCCAGAGAGGAATCCCTCATAGGACTAACCTGTCGCCAAAGAGTTCCTTGTGGAATTAGAGGAGGTCCCAGAGAGACTTCTGATCTGAGAGAGAAGATAGATGCGGCCCAGTTCTCCCCAGTGTGTTCAAGGGGTGACATGGAAGCTTCAGGCTCTGCAGTCCACATGATTGGTGTTGGTCACATACCCCTCCATGAGTGACTATCAGGGGCGTAGCACCTACTACGTTGTTTTTTGTTCTGTTTAATATGCAAGGACTTAACTGTCACATTCTCTGAAGTGTGGTGGCCACTTGGAAAGTGAACAACTTTGGGCTCCCTTGTCCTCCTCCCCTGAACCCATCCCTTCAGAAATTCAGGTACCAGAAGATAGAGGAGGCAGTGACCCAGGGGAATCATTCTGGATGCAGCAATGACAGGTGAGGGACAGTGGGGATCACATGCCGGGTCAGCATCGACTGAAGGAAAAAAAAAAAACGAACAATGAAACTTTAGAGGTGAGCTGAGGTGGCGCACACTTGCAGGCTCAGCACTTGGGAGGTGAAGGTGGGAGGGGTAGGAGGGGAGCAGGACGAGCTCAACTTCACAGCATTCAAAGCCAGCCTGAGGACAGGTGGCTCCATCCCAAAACAACAGCAAATGAAAGCAGCTCAGCCACCTGCCTCTACCAGGTCCAAACCTCCCTTTCTTTCGTTTCCAGACCCCATGGGGCTGGAAGCCAAAGCCCTGGCATTGGAGGTCAGGAAAAAAGGTGGATGGCATTTGCTTGTGCAAAAGGGTAGTCTCCTGGAGGGTTTTTTTGTTTTTGTTTTTGTTTTGTTTTTTTTAAGGACTGCAAGCTGGGAAACGGTAACCCCGGTGCATTTCGAGGGCCACAGCAATCCACTCTCCAGGGAGAGGTGGATACAGCCCAGGAGCTCAAGATCATGTGGGCTTTCTTGTGGGCCTCCGGGGGTTCTCAGCTGGGTAGTCAAGGCTCTGCCTTATCTGTCCTACATTTCCCATGCAGCCACCTGTGTCTGTTTTCTTATGTATTTGTTTGAGGCGGAGTCAGCCATGTAGCTATGCTGGCCTTGACCTTTCAGTCCTCCCACCCGAGGGTTGCAGACGTGGGCCATCACACCCACCCACTTAAGCATCACCCACCCCACCCCACTCCCCCATTTTGAGGCCTTCTACGATACTGTCACCCCTACCTGGATCAGCCTCTCACACCCTCACTTGTCCCCTCTTCAAGGTAGATTCTCAGTCCCTTCACCTACCACACCAGGGTAGGCCTATCATAACGCAGATGTATAAGCTGGGGATGCGGCTGACTTGGAAGCTGCTCCTGCCAAGCTACAGGGCTCTGCCTCCTGGGTCTCTGTTCCAGCCCTGGCATGCACAGATGTCTTAGAGAACACACTGGCCTCATGCCCACCTGGGAGTCTGGACCCTCACAATAATACTGCATGCCCTTTCTTTACAAAAATAAGTCCTGGGCTCAGGACTCAGACATGCACATTTTGGGGGACTCCGGAAATTTGCCAAATTATTGTAACTTTGCCACTTTTAAAATAACACCTATGTCTACCTGCCCCATTCTAACTAAAATGGGCAGGGCATAGTAGCTAGAAGCTGAGGTCCACTTATCACTAGGCGAGGTCTACATCAGGAGCAGTGGGTGCTGTGCCCCTTCTGCCTGTACCCTCCAGGCCCTTGTGGCCCACCCCACTTCCTGAAATAAACTTGGCTGCCACCATGGGCCACCTGTCCATGAGAACTCTGAAGAAATCCCCACTGTGCAGATGAGGCCTAGGACCTAGGTAAGCCTCCCTTCACCACTGGTCTCTCCCTTCTTCCCAAGCCCTGGTTCTCACTTGCTTTACCCGTGCTGTCTTTCCATGGCCCACCGTTCCAACATCCTCAGCTATGTGTCTGGGGCCAGCTCTCTGCCCTGCAACCTAGCCAAGTCCTGCCAGCAGGACAGGGCGGAGCTCTGTGACTCCTCACTCAGACCTGCCTCACTCTGTGTCTGGGAAGGAACTTTTAACTGCGGTATAGGCGAAGGCTCCCCATTAGAAAGAGTCAGAACATTGTGAGAATACGATTGAAAAATAAACTTGGGGAAGCTGAAGGGCCCTTGAGATTCTGGATGCTTTAGAAGACCAAGCTAGTGGGACCAAAGGGGACCAGCCCTTAGCATATTGCTGGCTTGAATTGCTCCCGGAGCCTGCCTCCCCTTGTGTCCACCCCACAGTGAGGACCGTTGGCATGCTCTGTTCTGCAGGTGAATTGTGGACGATGAGTTTCATCCAGAGCCATTAGCATGGAAGGTAGGAGGGGAGGGGCAACGACAAGAGGACAGGAGAAAGCTGAAGGCTGGGGTGCGGAGGCCCCACCTTGCCTGCCTCAGTAGTCTCACCAGAGAGGACTCGGCTTGGGCAGGAACTCCGGCTGGATGACCCCACCACCAAGGCCTCGTCGGTCCACACTGCCAGGTTCACACTGCCTCCCGGATGAAGCACTGCACCTGTCACTGACCCTCAGCTTCCACATGTGTAAGTAGAGAAAGACACCAGTTCAAAAGAGGTGCGATTGCTGTGCCAGCCCAGTGCCTTTGAAACTGGCAAAACACACAACAGCACACTGAATTTACTATCTGTGATACTTTATTTTTATTTTATTTATTTATTTTTGAGACAGAATCTCACTATGTAGGCTTGGCTGGCCTAGAACTTGCCACATAGACCGGGCTGGGCTTAAACTCACAGAAATTAACCTATCCTTTACCCGCTGAATGCTGGGATCAGAGACCTGTGCTACAATATCTGGCCCTATTTTATTTTATTGGTCTTGCTTATGTGGCCAAAGGTGGCCTTAAACTTGTCTCAGGCGCTGAAAGTCAGTATTACGATTATGTACCACATCTAGCTTTCTCTTTGAAAAGAGGGGAATCATGCAAATGATACACTGGTGCTAATTTTCCAACTTCTCTCTGAGTTTGAGATGTAAAAAAATAAAAATAAGCCAGATGTGATGGTGCATGCCTTTAATCTCAGCACTTGGGATGCAGAAACAGGCGGATCTCTGAATTTGAGGCCAGCCTCGTCTACAAAGTGAGTCCAGTACAGCCAGGGCTGTTACACAGAGAAACCCTGTCTTGAAAAAAAAAATTAAAAATAAATAAACAAATAAAAATAAGATAAATAGGGGGATGGAGAGATGGGTCAGAGGCTAGGAGTACTGCCTGCTCTTCCAAAGGTCCTGAGTTCAATTCCCAGAAACGACACGGTGGCACACAATTATCTATAATGAGATCTGGTGCCTTCTTCTGGTGTGCAGGTATGCATGCAGGCAGAATACTGTGTATATAATAAATAAATAAATCTTTAAAATAAATAATTAAATAAAAATAAAAATCAGAACTGAGTGTTGTCGCACAAACTTGTGAATTCCAGGATTCCTTCAGAAGGCACAGGCAGGAGGATTGAGAGTTCAAGGCCAGCATCAGCTACATAGAGAGTCTGAGGCCAGCTTGGCTTATATGAGACTCTGTCTCAAAAACCAAACAGGTCAGGCATGGCGGCGCACACCTTTTATCTCAGCACTTGGGAGGCAGAGGCAGATGGATCTCTGTGAGTTAGGAGCCAGCCTGGCCTACAAAGTGAGCATAGGACAGCCAGGGCTACAGAGAGAAACCCTGTCTCAAGAACAAACAAATCATCCAAATAAATAAATAAATAAATAATCTTGAGTGAATGAAGTCCCTATTGGGCAGAGTTCAGCGTATTTGGGAGCCCACAGAGCACGGGTAGGATGGACATGGTTATCCTGTTTTGACTTGCCCCCACCTCGCGCAGCCCCAGTGTGCAGAGCCAGTGAAAGAGTAGGAAAAGAAGGCCAACGGAAAGCGCCATTCTGCCCAGTTGTCAGGGCCCTTTCTGTGCCTTTGGCTTTGGTTCCAGTGTGTCCGCTTAGGCTTTCTGGCCTGGCATTTAATTTCCACTGTGTGGCATTTAGAGAGTTGGGCATTTAATGTGACTCTGCTGTTGGGAAATAGAGACTTGGGGTGGTGAAAAGGATTAGAGAAGACCGTCAGAATGCGGCGCCTTGAATCCTGGTGGCATCAAGGAAAAAGAGAGGAGGGGAGGAGGAGGAGAGAGCACTCTGATCTCTCCATGCACTCCTCTTCACTGTCAGCAACAGAGCTGACACCACATGCAGCCCCTTAGCCTTGGACCCCCAAATGAGCTTACTTTCCTTATATGCCTCGGCTGTCTTGTTAGAGCACCGCAAAACAGATTAACATAGCACACCAGAGCCATCCACTCGACACAGAGTTTCAGGAGCCCATTTTACAGACATGCAAGTTGGTCTCCAAGAGAAAATAGGTTCTTCAAGGAAGGTGTGGGCTCCTGGTCTGCGTCCTGGCAATGATCTTTTCCACGGCTGGGGTAGAGCTTAGATGATCTCATTGTATCTATCTCTGTCATGTGCACCCTGGTCTCACTCTTTCTGATCCATTAAAAAAAAAAAAAAAAGCTGTAGCCTGGTAGCCACCTTTCTCTGCCCTCCAGGGCCCTTGCCTAGGCTATTTATTTTCTCCCTCTCATGGTGACCACATCTCCTGAGGTCACTTCTGGAGATGGCTAAGTGGCATAGGGGTGGTCTATAGGCCCTCACCTGAGGCCCTGTTCAGCAGGCAGATCTGTCTGGACCATGATCTACCTAATCTGTTCTTCCCAGAGCCTGGGTGATGCTCAGCTCATCCATCAACTAAGGGGTGGCAGTCATGACAGGTCCATTGTCTCTGGGGATTGGGCCCAGAGCCTGAAGGGACTGATAGTCATCAGGCATCTCAGGCCAACTGTCTGCGGAGTGAAATGGGCAGAGTAAGAGCAGCCAGGGGCACCTTGGCCCAGCCCAGTTTCAGACCTTCAGCTAAACCCTCCTTGTCTGTAGCCCAAAGGCAGCAGGAACATGGACATTTTCACCTCAGGGTCACCAGGAATAGGGTGGGACCTTCATCAACTCTCATGTGACTTTGACAGGTCTGTCCATTGGAGGTGGAGGATAGAGAAAGATCCATCTTTCTTTGAGGTTATGTGATTGTCAGGATTACCAACACTTTTCTCTGAGGCATTGGCTTCCACACTAGAGACCTTGCAATGAAGTTCACAGGGTCTACGATGGGCCTAGAGCCACTTAAGAGTCTTCCTTCATCGGCCCCAGAGCCCTCCACCTTGGGACTGGAGCCGGAAGCCTTCTCAAGTTTCTTCCCTTCCTTAAACTCCTCTGTGGCCTCCTAGAGCTTCCAGGAGGAAGTCCTACTCACTCCCATGGTTATCATGACCATGCCTGCTGTCTACCATCGTGTACCCCACCCCCACCCTACCTTTCCCTGCCTTTCTTTCCTCAGTTTCTGACCACGGTGACCTTCCTCAGTTTCTGACCATGGTGACCGTCCTCTACTTCCAAGTCTTTTCTGGTTCATTTATCCTCATCCTCTAAGTCTCAGCTTAGACCTTTCTAGGTTGTCTTCCTGGCCCCTATTTTGAGCTGGTTCAGGATCTACTGGTTCCTGTGGATGCCAGATAATTTGCCTGCTTCATACCCACTCCAATACCTGGGCTGAGCTGCGCAGAATGGACACTTGTGAGCCACGTAGCTGTGAAGACTCACGTGGGAACCTTGTGACTCAGAGGTATGGTCTGTGTCTTGAGTGGCTGGTATGGAACTCTGTCTAATGGGTCCTCTAAGGCCTGACACCTCTGTGCGTGCGTGCATGCGTGCGTGCATGTGTGCGTGTGTCTGTGTATGTGTAAAGTCCTGGCCTTTGCTGGGCATTAAAATCTTCCTCACGCAGTCCTTGCTCTTCTGTTAACCTATGTAAGGACTAGACCAAAATGTTTCCTCTTGGTTTATCTGTAACCCCTGCATCTTGGTGCTTAGCATACAGCAGAAATTGAGTGTGGCCTAAGTCTGTAATCCCAGCCCTTGTGAGGCTGAGGCAAGAAAGTTGGTATGAGTTTGGGGCCAGCCTGGACTACATAGCAAAACTGTTTAATTAAGCTGTGCTGAAGCTTAGTGGGTAGAGCGCTTTCCCAGCACTGCATAAACCCAGGCAGGGTGATTCACTTCCCAAGCACTGGGGCTACAGCACTTAGGAAGTAGAGGCAGAAGGGTCATAACGTTAATGTCATTCTAAGCTACTTAACGTGTTGAGGGTAGCCTGAGATACATGAGAGAAATGGACAAAAAACAAAAACAAAACTAACTATGCTTATTTGTATTAGAAGGAAATCAAGAGCCAGAGTATGAAAAAAACAGCAGATATGTAGCAAGTTCATGGGCTAGTCTAAGCCTTCCCGGCTGGCCTCACACAGCCCCACCCACCTCTCTCCTCCAAGCTTAAAGACATTTTCACTCTTATGAGGCTGGTGGCTGTGTATACTAGGCATAATATTTTTGGGGGAGGTGACAAGAATGTTCTCAAATGGATTGTGATGGAAACTGTACAACTCCGAGTTCATCAAAGAGCACTGTGTTGTGTGTCCTGACTGGGCGGGTGATATGCTATTGCTAACTTCAACACAGAAAATCTGCTATTTTGAGGAAAGGCAGTGCTGGGAAAGAAAATGCATTGAACATGGACCCAGAGGACCCCGCTTTCAACATCTGCATGAACTTTATGAGCCAAACCCCTCATCTGGGACCTAGGGTCCTAGTTCCCACCCAGGAGCTTACAAGACCCAGTCAGACAGTGAAGTGTAGTAGGGGCAAAACAGATGGCCGTAGTCAAGCTGGAAAAAGGAGCTGGCTGGGGGTGGGTGGGAAAGAGTGCTTGCCATCAGACATGAAGACCTATTGGGAGCCAGGCTTAATGGTGTATATAAGGACCTCGGTGCTAGGAGACAAAGATGGGGATCCTTGGGACTGGCCAGCTAGCCCAGCTGAAATGGCAAGTTCCAAGTTCATTGAGGGGCACTGTCAAAACAAAAAAAACAAAACAAAAACCCTCACACAAAACAAGGTGGAGAGCAATAAAGGAACATGCCTTTGACTCCTAGCCTCCACATTCTCATACATGTGCACTGTGTGTATATATATAAAGAGAAAATGGCAACTACGGAGCCTCAGGGTGGTGTTTAGTGACAGAATATTTGCCTAGTGTATAGGATACCCTTTGTTCTATTCCTAGTAATGAAAATGGATGAAGGCAGGAAAAAATGCTACTGGGGAGGTGGGCCCTGTGGTAGATGCTTTGTGTATAAAAGTGGTGATAATGGGTGTGGAGAGATGCTCACTGCATGAGAGCACTTGCTGCTCTTACAGAGGTCCCAGGTCCCAGCTTCTACATGGCACCTCACAACCATCTGCAACTTCAGTTCCAGGGGATCTGCTGCCTTCTTCTGGTCTTCCAGGGTATTGCATGCACATGGTACACTACATACATTCAGGCAAATGTTCATTCCTAAAATAAGAATAAACAATAAAATATTTTCTAAAAGTAGTTATAAGAATATTTGCTACAATTCTAAAAAAAAAGGTAGGTTCAAAGCAGGGAGGGATTTCTCACTTGGTAAAATACTTATGTTGCAAGCACCTGCGTTTGCTCTTTAGGCATCACATGAAACATGCAGGCAAGCCAGGTGGTTATGGCACACACCTTTAATCCCAGCACTTGGGAGGCAGAGGCAGACAGAACTACAGAGAGAGTTCCAGGACAGCCAGGGCTACACAGAGAAACCATGTCTTGAAAAACCAAAACCAATCAACCAACTAAACAACAACAAAACCCACAAACAAACAAACAAACAAACCCAGGCCTGTATTTGTAATTCTAGTACTGGAGAGACAGAGTAAGGAAGATCCCTGGGACTCACTGGCCAGCTAGCCTCGTCTAACTGGGACCTCCTGTTCAATGAGAGACCCTGACGGAATGGTTCCTGAGAATGACACCCAAGGTTGCCCTTCAACTTCCACATTCACACACATGCACCTGCGTGACATACACGGGTGCACTGAAAATGCCCTGCAAATGCTCTATAGATACACTGTGACATGGTCACGTGAAGGAACACTAAGCCATTAAAACTGAGAATTATCAAGACACATAGTGCTGAGGAGGGAGCACTTGGGAGGGAGAGGCAGGAGGATTGCCATAAATTGGAGGCCAGCCTGAGTATCTACCAGAAAGTGCTAAACCATCCAGAGCTATATGGTGAGGCTCGTCTCAAAAAGCCCCAAACCAAAACACAGCGATAGTGAAACTGCAAGTGGCAACACAGTAGAGGAACAGACTAGGAAGCCAGAATTAAAGCTCTGTGTGATATAATTGCAACTAAGTGCAACTTCATGTGGACAGGGCCAGATACGGGGGCGACTTGCCCAGCATTTCTTGTTACTGCCCTTCTCCTTTATCCAAGAAATGTTGATTTTTCCTCAGCCTCCCTTGAAGTTTTGAGTAGTCATGTTACCACTGAAATGTAACCCACTGTTGTTTGGGGGTGGTGGTGGTGGAGGTGGTGGTAGAGATTAGGGGATTACTTTGCTTTCCTGATAAAATGGTTATCATAGCTTCAAACATCTCCTCCTCCTATCCCTCTACCCCTACCCTGAATTCTAGTGAGATGCCCAGAGTTTCAGTAGCTCTTGTGACCACGAGGTAAAAGCATGTCCAAGGACAATCTACCAGGGTTGATGGAGCAGCAATACTGGCCTTACAGACTCTTGAGTTCCTCACACTGTGGAATGACTCTGCAGCTCACCTCCCAGTGAGGAAAGTAAGTCCCCACTTACTTAAGGCACTGTGACAGATAGAAATGGGTAGTGGCAAGATTTAGGGTCACGCAAACCATGTGGTTCAAGTATTATTTTCCATACTCTTGTGTGATCCCAGCAGGCTCTTTTCACCTGTGCACGCCACTTATGTCAAGTTTTTCTTTCTTACATATTTTAAAATCACTATGTGCATGCATGTGTCTGTGCGAGTGAATGCCACATGTGCGCAGGTATCTGAGGAAGGCAAAAGAGTCACAGGCTGGCTTACGACAGATGATGTGTGTACTGGGAACCCAACTCCTCTCGTCTGGAAGAGCAGCAAGTGTTCTTAACCACCCTCCAACTCCAAAATATCTAGCTTTTGATGGTGGACCCTATAAACGTGGTTGTGCTGAGCTAACTGTAAAATGATACTCAGGGTCACTCTCTGAACGGAAACCATACCTGTGACCCAGACGCAGGAGAGTACGAAGTCCAGTGTCAGCCTGGGCTACATAGCGAGACTGTCTGTAAAAACAAAAACAAAACAAGCCAAACAAACAAAACAAGAAGGAAGGGAGGAGGGGAGTGAGGAGGAGAGTACATGGAAGAAGAGAAAAAAGTAACCACAGAGTTGGAAGGCAGTATGAGGGCGGCTGTGCCCTCTCTGCCGCTGCAGGAGGCGGCGGCAGGTGGCGCTGGTGGCGCGCGGCTAAGTGGGGCGCGCGGCGGCGGGCTCTGGGGGAGGCTCCGCAGCCGTGGTTGTGACTCCGGGTAAAAATAATCAGAGAAGGCCAGCTGCTTCCTTGTCAGCAACCAAGAGGGAAATAAAGCTCACGTCCCCTCCAGCGAAAACCTGCTCTCCCGGTCCCCTGGCTCCTGCCACCAACTGCTCGACGGCCGCGTGCCAATCCTGTCTCAAAGCCTGCGAGCCATCCCGGAGAGGCTGCTTCCAACTTCATCAACGCAGCTTGGACAGCACGAGGGCGGAGAGGCGGGGGAGGGGGCTAGGCGTCCCCAGCCCACTGGCCGAGGCTTTTGCTCAACAGAGGCTAGGGCTCCTACTGGGTGTCTCCAGATATGGGCAAGGTATCTCACAATGTCCCCAAGTCCCTTTCCTTGGCTTTGCCCATTCTCAGTATATCCTAGGTTGTCTTTTATCTCCCTGCATGGAAGTCCTGAGGGTCCAGAAAGTTTGTGGTGCTCCTTGTTCCAGAATCTAGACTTAATAGGCCTTGCAGATTCTCCTAGTACCTCCAAGCGTTGGTACTGGTCTCTATGACGTCCAGGCAGGTCTGGTAACAGGGTAGTGGTCCCTTCCCTGCCTCCACCATCCTTTTCCATCCTCCCCAACACTCTGAACCCTTACGCCCCACTAAGTCCTGAGCTGATGCCTGAAGCCCCTGATTCCCAGCACCACATAAGCCTGGCATGGTGGCACATGCCTGTATCTCAACCTTCAAGAGATGGAAACAGGAGGATCAGAAGTTCAAGACCACGGTCTACACAGACAGGTCAGTCTGGATTATATGACAACCCTCTGAAAAGGTGTTCTTTTTTGTTTGTTTTTGCTAAGAAAATAATAGGAGCTGAGAACGTCCCACCACCAGGAACTTGGTGGCCCTGCTGTGTGCTTAGATACATAAATCTCAGTTAGAGAGATAGCTCAGTGGTTAAGAGCACTGGCTGCTCTTCCAGAGGACCCTGGTTCAATTCCCAGCACCCACAGCTCACAATTGTCTATAACTCCTGTTCCAGAGGATCCAACAGCCTCATACAGACAAACATGCAGGCAAAGCACCAATGTACATAAAAAAAAAAAAAAAAACAAACCCCACCTAATCTCATGGTGTCACAGTTACAGTATTCGGTACCTGCTGTCTGGGTCTGTCACCTTAGAACAGGAAGCTGTACCATATAGGCCAGGGTAGTTCTAACCCATGTGGGCTTGTGTGTGAATACTGTGTTCATGCAATGACAAAATCCCCAAATGACACATTTCTCAGAACAGAAAATGCTGTTTTCTCATGGAAAGCAGCATATGACTATGCTCACAGGATGCAAATAAAAATGTAAATAATAAATATTTTAAAAAAATGAAATGTAAGTAATAAAAATTAAAGTCTTTTTTTTCTTTTTGGTCTTCCCTTAGTCTTTCAGGGGCACTAGCCCTAGCCCTGCTCTTTGGTCCAGGAAAGGCTGAGTGTGATCTACAGAAAGGTAATTCTGGGCTCCTGGTCCCAGGCAGGAGCCCAGGGGCTTATTTATTGACGGACTCTTCACCAGGTGGCCTCCTGGAGTGAGGCGTGTAGGGTGGAGCTCTGCATTGAGGAGCGTTCTATTTCACTCTACTTCACCTGTTTAGTACTTTGGAAATCTGACCCATCTGTTTCTTAGCTCTTTTTTTTTTTTTTTAACATTGCCCCAGGGAAAGTTTGTCATCAGGACCCAAGGGATGATGCCCCTCTAGTCACTGGGTGGCATCGCTGCCTGAGTGTAGTGGGAGCTGTGGAGCTGGGTCTTTCAGAGGCTAAGTAATTGGATTGCCGAAGACTTAGGTGGATCCTGTCTTGTGCCAATCCCAGGGAAATGGGAAGGCTTAGGGAATTTCTGAGCATTTGAGTACAGTGGTGTAAATTGAACAGAACAGTGAAATGGCTCGGTGGGTAAGGCACTTTCTGCCAAACCTGATAACTTCCATCCATGAGTCCTACATAGTGGGAACAGAGAACTGATGCCTGGAAAGCTTTCTCTAATTTCCCTGTGTAGGCCCTGGCGTGCGCATACACACACACACACACACACACACACACACACACACACACACCACAAACTAAATGTGTCTGGTAAAATTTTTTTTAAAAACACAATATGCAGAGCAGGCTGTCGAGAGCCATGGTGTGTCCTGAGCATGGGAGCCAGCTGCCATGTCATCGCTGGCCTTGGCCATGGCCCAGGGGAAAGCACTTCTGGCTGATGCTGAGGCTGACAGCCTGGCACATAGAGGTAGGTCCCGGGGAAGCCACTGCCCCCTTTTCTGCCTCTAGACTCTCTTCCATGAGGAGTTACAATGAGCACAAATAAAGCCATGTACATGGTGACCTTGAGGTCTTGTAGGTAGGAGCCTAGCATGGCCCTGCTGTGTTTTCCGCTCTGGGTGCTTCCTGGCTTTCCTAAGAGCCGCGAGTATCTACGTATAACCACATTCAGGCTGCTGGCCAGGTTCTGTCTCTGAGGTAGCAGGACCAAGGTCTTCTGCTACTTGTAGCTAGAAATTGGGTCTCATACTCAAAAAGGCCTGGCATCTCCTCATGGGCCCCCTGCCAACAAGGCAGGCCAAGTAACTCCCAGGGTCACCCCTGGAATGTCTCTTCTACCACAGTTACTTTGCCCATTCTGCATGTCTCTGTTACACTTTTTGTTTGTTTGTTTTGGTTTTGGTTTTGGTTTTTCGAGACAGGGTTTCTCTGTGCAGCCTTGGCTGTCCTAGACCAGGCTGGCTTTGAACTCAGGCATCCTCCTGCCTCTGCCTCCCGAGTGCTGGAATTAAAAGGCGTGAGCCACCATGCCGGCTTCTGTTATACATTTTTAATTCTGCTTCTTCCACCCTCTGATTCTGTTTCGAAGGACTCTTGTGATTACACTGGGGCCTCCCAAATACTTCATATTAATCATGTTTAAGTTATTATTATTGCGTGTATATATGCATGATATAAAGAGTGGGGCATATATGCCAGGACATAAGTGTAGAGGTCAGGACAACTTTGTCAAGTAAGTTCTCTACTTCTGCATTGGGGTGGGTCCAGGGGACTGAACTCAAGTTGCCAGGATGGCACAGTGAGCCCCTTTGCCAGCCATGCCATCGTGCTGGTTCTTATACTAGATTTTTTTAAGATCAGCGGTTTACACCTTCAAATTTTATAGGAGCACACTGGGGTGCTTAATCTTGATGGCCAATTTGTTGGTATTTAGAATCACCATGGAAACCAATCCCTGGACCCATCTGTAGGAGGGCATAGCTACCTCTTTCTGGTTCCTGTCTGTGACTACAGTGACCAGCTGCCTCATAAGTTCCTGCTGCCATGCCCTCCACCCGCCATGGTGGACTGTATTCCTTCCAACCGTGAACCAGAAATAACCCTTTACTGCCTTACTGCACACAACAAGGAGAAGTGCCTCATTATTCAGCTGACTGCATATAGCAACAACCTGGTTGCCCACCCCCAACTTGCTTGTTCAAGTCCCCCAGCGGCTCAGCCTGAGATGGGCTGCAAATGGCAGGAACTTGTCACCAGGGAGAACTAGAAACTGCCATGACCTGCCCCCACGATCCCTCCAGCTGGAGCCCCACCTTGGTTCTAGCTCATGGCTCAGCCACTGCCCTCTTTTCAGCCAGAAAAGAGAGCAAACACAATCCTCTCTGACCTGCAAAGAGTCTGCCATGGGCCTGGCTGTGCACTTGAGCTTGCCTTGTGTCAGCCAAGGGTTGGACTTAAAGAGGGTAGGTGGCGCTCCTGAGGTCACACTGAGTGGCATGGAAAATGGAATCAAGGGAGGGGACAAAGGTCCTGTGTGCCCCCCTCCCCCTTCACGAAGCTACAGACAGGCCCCAAGGACAGCAGTCTGTGCTTAACTCTGAGTCATTTTTCCTTTGCCCCCAAAGTTCGAGAGACTTAGCTCGGTATCCTCCGAGGCAGTCAGTTCAGCAGGAGACGACTTGTGGCCCTTAGGGACGGAAGGCATTAGGCTTCGTGTGCTGGGGGCCACCTGTCCCCAAACGGCTGTCACCTTTTAATAGATTTCTCAGGGAACGAGTAATTTGTTCCTGATGCTGCCTCTGCACTGGGCAGGAAGTCCCTATAGGCCTGGAAGGCCAGTGTGAAATGACTCAAAGGCAACTGCTTGAGGAGGATGGTGGGTCAGCGCTGGCCACTTAGCTCGACCAGACCGCCAATTACTGCCTGGCCTGCTTCCTGCCGCAGACGTGCCCAGGGCCAGGGCTTTGAACCCTTGCAGGGAGGCTGGCTGGCAGTAAACAACCCTGGGCGGCGGGCAGATTGACAGCAAGGTTCAGCACCAGGACGGAAGCTGCCCTGCTCTAGCTGGCAGGTGGACAGCATTCCAGTCCCCCGGGGACTCCCAGTCAAGGGCTCAGGGGCTGCATGAGCCAAGAGTGTCACTTCTGGCTAGACAGTTCCTGCCAAGGCCAGTGGGGGTTTCTGAGGCCTGGAAGGTCATTCCTCAAGACAGCACACGAGCCTGGACTGAATCCTCTTCTCAGCCAGCAAGCAGCCTGGGAGCAGGGTGTGGAGGAGGCCATAGCCTCCTTCCTTCTCCCTAGGAAGATATGCCCAGGGCAACGCACTGTGAGCTGACCACCACAATCAGCTCAGAGGGCAGAGTAGTCTTCTTAAGACTGTATTCCAGAGGTCTGGGCTTCTGGATGCCAGGAGACGGTTGCCTTATGGAAATTGGCTGGGAGGGGCCTGAGGGAGCTTTCTGGAGGAGGTGGAAGGTTCTAGATCTCAGCTAAAGTGCTGAACATGCATCTGCACAAAATCATCACAGTATTTTGTTTGTTTGTTTGTTTTTGGTCATTTTTTGAGACAGGGTTTCTCTGTGTAGCCTTGGCTGTCCTACTCTCACTTTGTAGACCAGGCCAGGCTGGCCTCGAACTCACAGTGATCCACCTGCTTCTGCCTCCTGAGTGCTGGGATTAAAGGCGTGTGCCACTACGCCCGGCCACACTATGTTTTTTTGTTTACACATTTCCCACTAGGATCACCCATACTTCTCCATTAAAAAGTTAGGGAAGCAAGAAAGACAGAGAACCTGGGACAGACACCACGCACACATGCAGACATGCTCGCTCTCTCTCTCTCTCTCTCTCTCTCTCTCTCTCTCTCTCTCTCTCTCTCGCACACACACACACACACACACACACACAACTACACATTCACTTCCTGTAATGCTATTTCTTAAAGTTCCATACCCCACACTCACAGACCTAACACACAACAACCCCTTTGTCTCTCCACATTGTCCCAGGCAATCCTATACATTTTCCTTCTAAAATCAGGGCTTGATTTCAACTTTCTCCCACCTCAGGGAAGCTGCACAAGAATGCAGCTTCTCTTCATCCTTGCTCTGTAGTTAATTTATTTATCTCCTCAGGCAGTCAATGACAAGATATGAAAGCAGGGAAGGGGGTTGCCTAAGCAAGCTGGTGCCTTGGGCCTATGCCTCACGTTCACCTCTGCCCTCCGGGGGAACCCTTAGTGGGTGCTAGGCTGTCTGTCCTGTGTCCCCTACCACTGCTGCCACTCGTTGCCTGTCTTCCTTTTCCCAGCCCTATGGATCCTGAGGTGAGTTCTTATTTCTGTGGTTCCTGGGCCAGGAATGACCTAGGGACTATTATACTCTATGGCTGTGCATGGTTCCCTGGGCCAGGGAAACAAAGAGCTCTCACTGGTGGGAGCCTGTTGAAGGGCCTCCCATGGGTCAAGTCTGGGATAACTGAAGATAAAACAGCAGTGACTTCCCAAGAATGGACAATAGGGGCTGGTGAGATGGCTCGGTGGGGAGAAGGCTCGCTGCACTAGCATGAGGTCCTCATCTGTAGCATCCACGTAAAACAATCAATATGCCTGTAACCCCAGTGCTGTGAGGAGCAGAGACAGACAATCACCAAGCTCCCTGCCCAGTAGCCTAGCTCCAGGTTCAATTACAGACCCTGCCTCAAAGGAGTAAGCTGGGTGAATAGAGGAAGACACCTAATGTCTTCCTTTGGCCTCTGCGTGCACTTACACAGGCATGTGCACTCCCAACCCCTAAGATGTATATACATATAGCATGTGTGTGTGTGTGCGTGTGTGTGTGCATGTGTGTGTGTGTGCATGTGTGTGTGTGCATAGTGTGGCCTCTTATCAGTTGCAAGGTAGCAGGGCTGTGGTGTTGTTGAGGTACTCTGGAGGGTTGGAAAGCTTCAAAATAAAAATGCAAGGAGAAAAGTAACAAATGTTTACAGCATTTGAAAAAAAAAAAAAACCACTGAGGTGCAAGGAGAAAACAATTAAGAGCGACCTGAGGTCTTTTCAGTGAGGAATCTCACCTGGTGACACAGGATGTTTTCAACACATCAAGGAACAGCCGCACTTGTCCACCCACACGCATCGCAACGATCTCTCGTTGTTTCTCCCTCTTACTGAAAATGCAAGTTTTAATGGTCTCATATATTTCATTATAAATTATTTAACCATTTTCCTATTGTTTGATAGTAAAGTCATTTCTGGGGTGTCATTATAACATTAGTATATACTATCTAAAAGCCATTCTAATAACAAACATGTGATCTCTTACCCAATATATAATCTCTTGTAAATTCCAGTATATGACAGTGTAAATAATGCTGTAATGAACGTTTTTATCTTATTAAACTCATTGTGTGTGCGCTGGGTGCATGTCAACGTGTGGGTGCATGTCACGTGAGTGTATACAGAGTCCAGAGGACTCTGGTATCTTCTAGTACTCTTCTATCTTACTGCCTTGAGACAGGGTCTCTCACTGAACCAGAAGCTTGGTGTTTGGGCTAGGCTGGCCGGCCAGAGTGTTTCTGGGATTCAACTGTCCCTGCACCCTCTGCTGGTGTTACCGGCATGCAGAGCTTTTTACATGAGTGTTGGGGGCTCAAACTCAGGTTTCGTGCTTAAAGAACATTCGTCCTTACTGATGAGCTCTGTCCTCAACCCCTATAATTGCACATCCCTGCATCTCTTTGCTGGGATTGGATCCCTTGTAAGGAATTGTGGGGGCCAAGTGTTCAAACCTTGCCTCAGGATCTTGAACTACTTTGGCCAAGGGCCTTGCAGAAGGCATGCACTGCTCAGCTCACTCTACAGCGGTTAGAAGCGTCCTCCTGTCAAATGTCATTGTAAACTCTTGGCATTGTCATTTGAGAAAAAGTTAGCTCCTGCTGCCTGCTCCCTGGACCTGTCCTGCCTTCTCCGTCACTCTTTAGGACAGTCTAAGAAACTCATGACTTCCCACAAGGTTTTGGGCCTCTGTCTTCAGAACAGACTGATTTTCAGTTCCAGTGTGATGTGACCCAGTGGTGCCTGTGTGGACTTTTGGGCTGCCATCATCGGTACCGCCACCCCAGGCTGGACTCTGAAAGGACAGAAGGGACACTTCTCTCTGTCCCTACACACAACTTTCATCTTTGCCTTGCTTATATGGCACATTGTACTACTTCTAGCAACTGTCCCGTCCTTCTGTCTTTCCTGCCACCACTCTGGCCTAGGCCTCCTTCATCTCTCCTCCCTGCTCTCCTCTCATCTCTGCTCTATCATGCCTACTCTATCATCCCTACTCTATCATGCCTACTCTATCATCCCTACTCTATCATGCCTACTCTATCATCCCTATTCTATCATGCCTACTCTATCATCCCTATTCTACCATGCCTACTCTATCATGCCTACTCTATCATCCCTATTCTACCATGCCTACTCTATCATCCCTACTCTATCATCCCTATTCTATCATGCCTACTCTATCATCCCTACTCTATCATGCCTACTCTATCATCCCTACTCTATCATGCCTACTCTATCATCCCTACTCTATCATGCCTACTCTATCATGCCTACTCTATCATCCCTACTCTCTACCACGCCCACTGCCAAAGTGAACACCATGACCAAGGCAACTCTTAGAAAAGGAAACATTTAATTGAGGCTTGTTTACAGTTTCAAAGGTTCTGTCCATTATCAACAAGGCAGGGAGCATGGAGGGGACCATGGCAGCATGAAAGCAGACGTGGTGCTGGAGTTCTACATGCAGATTCACAAGCAGCAGGAAGAGAGAGACACTGGGTCTGGCTTCTGCTTTTGAAACTTCTAGCCCACTCTCTGTGGCACACTTCCTCTGACAAGGTCACACCTTTTAGTCCTTCTCAAGTAATGCCACTCCCTGATGATTGAGCATTCAAATATATGAACCTACGGGACTCATTTTCCCCTGAAAGACAGGGTCTCTCTGTGTAGCCTTGGCTGGCCTGGACTCACTTTGTAAACCAGGCTGGCCTCGAACTCACAGAGACTTGCCCTATCTCTGCCTCCCCAAGTGCTGGGATTACAGGCATGCTACGACTGCACCAGGCATGGGGGACATTCTTGTTCAAACCACCACAGAGGTGTAGTGGCACCCCACTTGTAAATTCAGCATTTGGGAGATAGAGGCAGGAGGATCAGAAGTTCAAGGTCACTACTGGCTACATAGCAAGTTTGAGGGCAGTCTGGGCTCTATGAGAGCCTGTCTCAAACAAACAAGCAGAAAAGTGGCCTTCATGGTGCCTTGCTTTGGGGTGATTCTCTACTTAAATGTCACATGTTTCAGCTCTGTTTAAATACTTTCTGTGGTTCCCTAGTGTTTTCATGAGAGGCCCAGGCTTTATCCTGCATGCCATGTATGGCTGGAGTCTGCCCTGACTGTCTCACTGTGTGGTGACTATAAGTCAGTCCCTGGGCTGACTTATAGGGCCCACCTGTTGTTCCTCTGTCTTGTGCTTAGTGAGAGAGAATCAGGTTTCTGACCCAGATGACTTGGGGTTAAGCCCTGTGACCAGGTCAGGCCTGGGTTTGAATTACAATTTTCTTTCGAATAAGCTGCATGTTGTAAGCCAAGTACCTCTTCACTACAGGTGGAGAGTTCTCTGCCTACAAACCAGTAATGAGAAATGAATGTGGATGTAACCTGGGAGGCCCTTCACACAGCCTCTGGCATAGTGAAAAATTTCAATAAACAAACATCAACCAGGATGACTCAACCAGGTGGGGAGGGGGTAAGTCCTCCCATGCTACAGAACTGGGGGCCACGCTGATGATAATTTTGTTGTGGCTTGCAAGGGCTGGACTACAAGCAGGAAGGGAGTCTCCTTCTCCTCACCATCCCTGGCAAACACAGGGCCCACCTAACCCAGCTGGTGCTCATAGCGTCTCTAGTTCTGTGGGTCTCAGGTGGAGGGAATCCACACTTGGAGGTATTGTCATGTGTCTGATTGCACCCCTCCCACTGGAGCTGGGCTTCTGTGGGCCATGCAGGGTGGTATGGCACCTGGGTGCTGGGCCAAGGGCCCTGGAGCCTGGAGCAGCTGCGCTAATTCATGCAAAGGAAGGCACACAGGTTGCCCTGTCTATTTATAGCTTATTTATGAAGGAGGAAAAACAAGGGCCCAGTTGCCGTGGAAACCAGGAGCATCATGGACCGCTCTCCCAGCAATGGGAAAAGGGCCAGGTCAGCTCTTGTGGGGAACCCTCTACTGTGTATATCCTGATGGAGGCTGGGGTGAGCCTTCTCCTCCTGTCCCGCACTGGGTTCCCAGGCACTCTGTAGTCTTCGTAGGGTGGGGGCTGCTGCTCGCTTGGTGTTTGGAAAAATTCAGGGGCATGCTGGGGCCAGGCACAGCAGTGTAGAAGAAGCTGTTGGCTTCTCTCTGGGTCTTCTTGTTAACTGCTGTCATATGTGTGCCTGCCTGCTCAGCCTTAGGTGGATGTGGAAGCCTTCTAGCTACGCTTCCCCATGTCCCTTAGGCAACTTAGCACAGAGAGCTGGATATCCAGACCTTAGAGCAATGCCCCTCAAGGTTATGATCTTGCACAAAGTTTGTCACCAAGAAGTCTTAATAAAATGAAATAAAAATAAATGAATGAGTAAATGAGCAAATAAGTAGAGTGCTTAACAGGTGTTCATGCCACACTCATGCACTGAGGGAGACCGTACTGTTTCCTCATTTTGTAGATGAAGAAATGGAGGCACAAAGAGATAAAGGGCTCCGCTGACATCACATCTCTTTCTGGTAAGCGGCCGAGTTGAGCGTAGGAGCTGGGAAGGAGGAAACCTTACTTTAGCTTTGCCAGAGCCTAGCAGATTCAGGAGCCAGAGTTCTAGTTGAACTATAGTTGTCAGGGCTGAAGGTAAAGGGGCTGTAGGGGCAAATCTTTTGTTTTGTTTGTTTTTTCGAGACAGGGTTTCTCTGTGTAGCCTTGGCTGCCCTGGAACTTACTCTGTAGACCTGGCTGGCCTCGAACTCACAGAGATCCATCTGCCTCTATCTCCCAAGTGCTGGGATTAAAGGTGTGCGCCACCACCGCCTGGAATGTGAGGGTGAATCTTGACTCTGCCATCTTGAGCTAAGACTTTGCCCTTCCGTGTCTCAGTTGTATAGTAGGACGAAAATGACAGTGGGTCCTTAGAGTAGAGTGTGTCAGCTCCTTGCAGGCAGGCACCGGGCTTGATTCCAAGTTATCTGTCTGGTGCCCATTCTTGGCACCCGGGACGATCCTGTCATAGGACAGCGCTCAGGACCTTAAGTGTGCTCACAGTTGCTGGTTGTTACTGTTGGGGCATTGAGACACAGAGAGTCTGGTGAATTACCCGAGGTCACACAGCCACATAGGGCAGAAACGGTGGCTCTGCTGGCAGCCAAGGAGTAAGTGGGGCAGTGTCCAGGACAAAGGATGAGCATTCTGGATTGGGTCTGCAGTTCCAGGGAACGGCAATGGCGCCAAACAAGAAAGCTGGGCGGGGCCTACAGCTTTACTGATCATAGCGGCTGATGCCTGGTCTGCCTGGAGCTGCTGGAGGCTCTCAGTCGCCCTCTGCTGGGCTCTGCCGACCATCTGCAGGCACAACGACACCTCCTCGGATCAGCCTGGCAGGAAAATGGTCAGCTCCCGCCAGACCCCACAGAAGGACACAGTCATCTTTCTCGCTGCTGTGCCACCCTTTGCTGCAGGCGCAGAACTCTGCCCCGAACTCCCACAAGCCACGTCTAAAGTTTGGTTTTGTCTTTTCTCCTCTGTGCCTCTCGCTTATCTCACGACCTTACTTAAACTCCCAGCTTCCAAAGCAACCCACTCCTTCTTACACTCCCCCACCAGAGGGACTTGTTCTGGGTTTTTTTTTCTTCTTTGGCTTCGAGGTGCCTGACTTCGCTAGGCAGCCATAACAAAGTACTCTAAGTTGATGGCATAGACAACAGGAGTTTGGAAATACGAAGATGGTGACTTCTTTCTGAGGGTGTGTGGGAGAGACTGGCCCAGCCCCTTGCCTATTTTTCTGAGGCTTTGATGGGTGGCCTTTGTTTTCCTTGGTGTCAGAAACATTACAAGGAACTGAGGTTACCTTTACCTGTGGCTGTCAACAAACTGCTCCCCCCCTTTTTTTTTCTGAGACAGGATTGGGTTCCCAGGGTAGCCCTGTCTGACTTGATCTCAGTCTGTAGAGCAGGCGGCCTCAAACTCAGAGATCTGTCTGCCTCTGCCTCCAAAGTGCCAAGTTCTGGGATTAAAGACGTGCACCACCATGCCATCTTCAAACAACACCCACTCCCTGGTTTAGACATGCTCTCCTAGCCAGCCTATTCTTAGCATAGGGGGATAGGGCTTAAAAATTAGAATTTATTTTATTTCAAAAGACCCAGAAATGCAATCAAATAGAACTTAACTTTTTTTGTTTTGTTTTGTTTTGTTTGAGACAGGGTTTCTCTGTGTAATAGCTCCTGGCTGTCCTGGACTCTCTTTGTAGACCAGGCTGGCAACTCACAGAGATCCACCTGCCTCTGCCTCCTGAGTGCTGGGATTAAAGGCATGCACCACTGCCTGCCCGATTTTAGTGAACATTTATTAAAAATGTAGTTGTGATACTGGTTCTAGACACGTGGGATGTCATTCATTCATTCATTCATCCATCCATCCATCCATCCATCCATCTTCAGCTAGAACTATGATAGGCACATAGTAGTTGCTTAATAGATATTTGCAATAGCTATGAATTAGTTTTACAGTCATGGAGGCTGTCACTTACTGTCTAAGTAAGTTTAGAAAACTTAACCCTGACTTCCACAAGCTTTACATTTGTTTTTGTTTTTCAAGACAGGGCTTCTCTTGTAGTCCTGGCCTTGCTTCATAGACCAGGTTGTCCTGGAACTCACAGAGATCCACCCTACCTCTGCCTCCCTGGGTGCTGGGATTAAAGGGTGCACCACCACTCCCGGCAAGCCTTACATTTCTATCAGTGGAAGATTTTGATAAAATGTACATGAGACTACATTCATAATGTAGTCCGTGCCCATTAAACAATCCAGTGTCCCTTCAGCCATCTGCTGATTCAGTTTACACTTCCACGGGTTTGCCTATATAAATATACTTCATATACATGGGATTATACAGGGTTGGGGAGACAGTGGTTGAAGAGCTTGCTGTGCAAGCGTGAGGTTTGGAGTTTGAATCCCCAGGATGGATGTAAATGCAGAGTGGATGTATCAGTTAGCTTGTAATGCCAGGGCTCCGAGGACAAAGACGGGGATCCTTGGAGCAAGATAGCTAACCATCTTGTTTTGGTGAGCTCATGGTGAGACCATGCCTCAATGAGAAAGGTGGAAATGGGTGGAGGAGAGCTCCCAGCATTAACCTTGGGCCTCCACACACATGCGTCCACAGGCATGTGAACATAACTACATGCATGTAACATGCATACCACATGTGAATGTAATTATACAACATGTGGGGCTTTTTAAAAAATGTCTAGCATCTTTATTTTTAGGAAATTGCTTCCAAAGTTCATCTTTGATTTAGTAGATATTATGTGTAGAGGAATTTTAATTCAGAACATGGGTGCTTTGGCTGGAGAGATGGTTCAGAGGTTAAGAGCACTGTTTGGCTCTTCCAGAGGTCCCTAGTTCAATTCTCAGCAACCACTTGGTGGCTCACAACTATCTATAATGTGATCTGATGCCCTCTTCTGGCCTGCAGATGTACGTGCAGGCAGAACAGTGTATACATAATAACTAAATTTAAAAAAATAAATTGGGGGTGGGGTGGGGAGAGATCACATCCAAAGACCTTCTATGTCGGTGCGATCCGGCTAGACTATAAACATGACTTTAATCCAGGAGAGAGAGACAAGCAGATCTGAGTTCAAGGCCAGCCTGGTATAGAGCAAGTTTCAGCTAAAGAAAAGCTAAGGTCCGGGTGTGGTGGCACAAGCCTTTAATCCCAAACAGTGAAGATAAATGTTAGTTTGTAGAAGGAAGCATCCATATTTGAAAGTGATGTATAATTGAGTAAGTGATGACTCGGAGAAATATTGGCTTGAGCAGCAATGGGGGCAGAGGGAGGAGGGGGAGGAGGAGGAGGAGGAGGACAGTAATAGGTTGCAGAGAGAGAGAGAGAGAGAGAGAGAGAGAGAGAGAGAGAGAGAGAGAGAGAGAGAACTCAGATAATAAAGCAGAGAGAGGCTGAATGAGAGAAGAAGCTAGACACAGGTGAGGGCAGAATGAGCTGGAGAATGAGAAGGAGCCAGAGGATTAGAAAAGATCGCTGCAGTTAGTTTGAGGCCAAGCTGAGCAAGCAATTCAGAGGCCCAGAGAAAAATCCAGATTGAATAAGTCAGCTGGGAGAGGAGTTTGAGCCAGAACAGTGAGTTGAACCAGCCAGCCCAGAACTCAGTAAGAACACGAAAGCGTGAGCTTATAAAGCAGTATGTCTCAGAGGCTGAAAACATTCTAGGCCTAGGTTAGATTGTGTGGAGGCTAGAAGCTTCCAGGACTAGGCCTAGGTTAGCAGACAGAGGCACTGATTCTCTGAGGGGGAAAATGAATCAGGCGAATAAAAGTTCCTTTTACAATATGTTTCCTTCCCTTTTATGGCCGAAAACGATTCCACTGTTTAGATACACCACATTTTGTTTATTCCTTCACCTGTCGATGGGCATTTGAGTTGTTTCCAGACTTACCTGTTATGAAACTTGCTGCCATGCACATTTGTGTAGCAGCTTTTGTGAACTTAGCTTTCCAGTTCTTCTGGGTGTGTATGACAGTGATAATTTTAGTTCAAGTTCCAATTCATTTTCTGGAGCAGGTGACCGTTTTACATTCCCACCTGTCACATATGAGAACTATACTTTTTCTATGTTCTCACCATCACTTGTGAATTTTCTGTCTGATTCCAGTCACTGCAGTGGGGCCAAAGCAGTATCTTATTGAGGATTTTGGGTTGCATTTCTCTGATGACTCATGCATCAAAGATCTTTTCATGTGCCTGTTTGGCATTCTGAGGAAACAGAGGTGAAGGGACTTGCTCAACGGCTATGCTTGGGACCTGGTGTGGATGTCCCTGAAGCACGCCGGATTCTGATTAACGGCAGTAACAGTAAGCGTCAGGAGACTTGGTAAGTGGAATTTTATTTATCTGACTTAAGTAACATCCCTTCGGCTTGTCCGCCGTCAGTTTCTCTTCCCCAGGACTTGAGGCAATACACTTCAAAGATCTACGAGCCTCTCTAGGAAGTGAGAACGCAGGAACTCTATGACAAATAATGCCACTTCGAAGTTTGTCCCGCCCTCTCATCCTGTTGGTCCGCAGCGCCGGAAGTGGTAAGTTCTTTGTGTTCGCTCCGCCCTCGGCCCGGAAACACTTTCTTGGGAAGATGGCGGCGGTGTCGGTGTTTCAGGCACCGGTCGGAGGGTTTTCTTTTGATAATTGCCGTAGGTGTGTTCATGCCCCGGGGCACGATCCAGTTGAGGGTGGAATTTTGGTGCCCCCATGCCATATCTGGGTTGCAGCCTGACTCCGGGACGTGAAGCGAGTGTGGGGATGGTACCCGCGGCCGTGTGACTCAGGGAATCGGGCCCCAGCGCGAGCTGCCTTTGAGGCCGGAGCAGCCCTCTCCCTTTGCCAGTGTGTAAGGACTTGGTCCTTTCCTGTGGCTTTAAGCGGGTCACAGTCCGGATCTGTCACTCCTCGCGGAGGGAGCTGATGATGGGAGAATCCAGTGAACAGACTGGGGTGGAAGCGAACTGAATTTCCTATTAAGCACTCAACTCTTCGTGCCAGTACGGCGCAGTTGTGTTCTTGTCTTCTAACACTTGATATCTGCTCTTTCCCTCAGGAATGCCGTCTTGGAAGCTGATTTTGCAAAAAAGGGGTTCAAGCTTCCGAAAGCTCGGAAAACTGGCACTACCATTGCGGGCGTGGTCTATAAGGTAAGCCGAGACAGGCCGGCCGGAGCAGTAACCGACCTATTAACAGCAGCTAGGCCACTTGGACTGAAGCTTTCAGCTAGATCTTGCAGGGCAAATATCAGGGTACATAACGAAAAAGGCTTTTGTTAGGAACTGCTTTAGTCAGGAGGTTTCACGTGTTTAATAGTTTGTCTTTACTCATTTACAAGTTTTTGACATGAGGGCAGTTTGCTTTTCCTTAAGGTACAGTAGGAAGCAGGCTGGTGTAATGGGAAAGCACAGAATTTGGGACCAGTGGGTTTGTCTAGGTGTTAAATTCATTGATGTTACTTGCAATTTTGGGCAGTTCAGTCCTCCCTCCCCCCTCTTTTGAGACAGGGTCTCATTAGTAGCCCTCACTGTCTGGGAACGTACCATGTAGATCAGGCTGCTTTAAACTCACAGAGATACACCTGCTTCTCATTTCTGAAGGCTGGGATTAAGAGATTGAAAGCACATGCCAGTAGGCTGTCAGCTTTCTTCACAGAGTTAAACCTCCACCCATCAAAAGGAGGTAAATTCTGAATTAAACTGTTAACGATCATAACGGCTGGTGATTAATGTTGTTATGGGTGAAGAAAGACATGTTTCAGAAACTAATAGACAGAGGTTACTATTCGGTGGGACAAGTGCTGAGGTCAGAGAACAGTATGGTGGAGGCCGTTGACTCCTTCATGTGGGTTCTTCCGATGGAAGTCAGTTTTACTTGCTGAACAACCTTGCTGGCCCAGAGGAGGCTATTTTAATGAAAAGATTGTAGGTCTTCATTCCAATTTTTTTCTTCCCATTTTACCTCTGTGATTTGAAAGGAACTCACTGAATCCCTGAGCCTTGTTTGCAAATGGAAATCAGGACGTACTGAAAGTGTAGGACAGTCGGTTTGGTAGGGATTTTGGCAGGGGATGTGGAACTAGGGGAGCAGAGAACAGCCAAAGTTGTTTTTCTTAATACCTTATGGATATAAAATTGCTGAGAACCTTTTTCTTTGTTTTTGTTTTATAGGATGGCATAGTTCTTGGAGCAGACACAAGAGCAACTGAAGGGATGGTTGTTGCTGACAAAAACTGTTCAAAAATTCACTTCATATCTCCTAATATTTAGTAAGTATGGATGAACTTGAACTACTGTGACATTTTCTAGCATGTTAGGACTAAACATTGACCGTTAACCTCCATTGTCCCTGCAACCTGCTTGCTTTTCAGACTGTGTTTTCTAACTCTGTTAGAGTGTTTCTGGTGGAGTGCTTATGTAGCATGCAGAGTCCTGGGTCCTGTCATCAGCACTGCGGGGACGGGGGCGGGGGTAGGGGCCGGGGTGGGGATGGGGTGGTGATGAAGCTGTGATTATAGCATTGGGGAGGTGGAAGCAAGAGGATCAGGAGTTCGAGGTCATCCTCGGCTACATAGTGAGTTTGAGGCTAATCTAGGATAAATGAGACTAGCTCAAAACATAGCTTGTCACCTGTGCTCCTCATGGCCAAGTCCTCCTCTTGCTTCAGTCTGGTTTAGTCTGGTTCTGCCTCCTGTGTTCCTCTTGAATCCATTCCTTCCTATTTCCCCTCTGCCGTGACCTTTATTTGAGTGGTTTTTTTCCTCAGTTGGACAGTTGCGGTTATTTGACATGTCTGCCTCTTTTTATTTTTTGACTAATGTTTACTCTCCTGCCACGCCTTTGTAAAACACAGAGCTGATCATGCCCCTTTTCCTCTTTTAAGGTTTTTCCAGAGACTTGATGTCTCTACATTATTTTCTGGGTAAAATTAAAACTCTGCTGTGATAATTGAGGCCTTGCACTATTCTACAGGCAGCTTATGTTCCAGTTTTTTTCTCTCATGGCCTTATTCCTTTTTCTTTTAGCTATAGGTGTTTCTCCTCTGCTTATTCTAGTAGTTGTAGTTAAAAACACCATTCCCAGGGCTAAGAGAGAAGTTAAGAGCACTAGTTGCTCAGTCGTGAGGACCAGAGTCTTGATCCCAGTACTCATATCAGGCTGTTCACAAACACCTGTAATCCTAGTTCCAAGGGATCCAACAGCCTTTTGGGGATTTCTGAGCGCACTCACACAGGTGTGTGCTGACTTTCACAGAGACATGTGCATATACAGACATAAATAAGAGTTAAGAAACAAAACACCTTTTCTCTTTTTTACTTTCAGACTGTTTCTGTTCTTCCAAACCCAGATCATAAGAACCTTGCCTTTAAAATCAGAATTCATTGCTCTCAGGGCTGGTGAGGTGGCTCAGCAGGTTAGGGTGGTTGCCATCAATCCTGACCACCTGACTTGGATTCTCAGAAGCTACATAGTGCAAGGACAGAACCAAATTCTGAGAGATGTTCTCCGACCTCCACATGCTTACATGGCACAAGTGTGTCTCTCCCCCTCAGTGTAAAGATGAAAGAGAATTAATTGTGCTCCTCCAACTTCCCATGGCCTGTTGTGCCTGTGTTATTTTTGTCATATTTTATAATGTTCTTTTTCCATTTCCTTTACTCAGTTCTGAAATAATAAATTGAGACTACTGTCTAGTGTCAATATTGAATTGCTTTGCTCCTTTTTCTATTTTTCTTCAAGACAGGGTTTCTCTGTGTAAAGAGGCTCTCTTTGTAGACCAGGCTGGCCTTGAACTCACAAGGATCCGTCTCCTAAGTGCTGGGATTAGTGCACCACCACACCTGGCTTGCTTTGCTTTTTTTTTTTTTTTTTAATAAGTTATTTATTTTTATTCCATGTGCATTTTGTGTTTTGCCGGCATGTATGTCTGTGTGCAGATGTCAGATCTTGGAGTTACAGACAGTTGTGAACTGCCCTGCGGGTGCTGGGAATTGAGCCTTGGTCCGTTCTCTGGAAGAGCAATCAGTGCTCTTAACTGCTGAGCCATCTCTCCAGCCCCTGCCTTGTTCTTTTATACAATTTGAATGTACTTGTAACAGGACTAAAACATACACTCTGGCTGGGGCAGAAAAGTAGATGATTTGAAATGACCCATTGCACCATAGAGAATATGTTTCCATGTAGTTAGATGTGTGTCCTCAATTTTCTGTTTAAGATTGCTTAAGCAGAAATTGCATGCAGACTAGTCAGAGCACCTGTCATATACTTGAGCTCTGTGGAGTTAGTCAGGCTCAACTTGTAGTTGGGCCTCCTGGTGATTGCATGCCAGCCAAGGGTCTGTGGTGTTTTTCAGTTGCTGTGGTGCTGGGACAGCTGCAGACACAGACATGACAACCCAGCTTATTTCATCCAACTTGGAGCTCCATTCTCTCACCACTGGCCGCCTTCCGAGAGTTGTGACAGCTAATCGGATGTTGAAGCAGATGCTTTTCAGGTAAGGTTCCAAGGTGTGGATTCTGTAGTATCTTTTGTTTTTGTTTTTGTTTTTGTTTTTTTTTAATCTTAGATTTTTAGCACAAAGAAGCCTGGAAACTAGAGAAAAAAAAAATTCGGAAGACATTTTGTTCTAGAATCAATTAGAAAGCCACTTTTAATTTTAGAGCATTTGATAATAAAATGGATTGTATGGTCTGTTGAATCTTATGGTGATGATTTGCCCTGAATTGTGGCCAATAGAGAATTGACTTGTGGCCAGTAGAGTAGTGTCTTGAAGTATAGAGCTATTACTGGGTGAGATAGCTTTTGCTCACAGTGAAACAGTGCCTTGAGTTGTCTTGTAAAGTCTATCCATTTCCCCAGCATTTAAACATAACTGTTTTTTTTTCTTTCCTTTTTTTTTTTTTTTTTAGCAGCAAAGTAACAATACGGTGAGAAGTGACTTGTAGTCATGTGTGAGTGGGTAAAATAATACTGATTGTTAACCAGCCTTCCTCTCTTGGCCTTGTAAAATCCTTGCTAAAGTGCTCTGCACTGTCTCATGTTTTCCTTAAACCTTGAGTTAAGAGCTATTACTGTGTCCTATTTCAAATAAGCAGGCTGAAGCCATGCAGTGGGAGGCACACCTTTAATTTTAGCACTTGGGAGCCAGAGGCAAATGGATCTCTGAGTTGGAGGCCAGCCTGGTCTACAGAGCGAATTCACAGATAGCCAGTAAACTCCATCTCAGAGAAACCCTATCTCAAAAAGTCCAAATGACCTGTACACGCATGCAGGTTGAGGTTTACATAAGATATAGTAATTCTCCTGGTCTGAACTTCATTCTCTGCTAACTCCCACACATAGCTCATATGAGTTTTGTTTCTTTTCCCTATTAATACTCCTATTATTACTTTATATTTGTGTAGGTTTTGGTATTTTAAAATCTTGTTCTGTTTGTTTGTTTGTTTGTTTGTTTGTTTTTTCCAAAACTGGGTTTCTCTGTGTAGTCCTGGCTGTCCTGGACTCACTTTGTAGACCAGGCTGGCCTCAAACTCACGGAGACCTGCCTCTGCCACCTGGAGTGCTGGGGTTATAAGTGTGCGCCACTGTGCCTGGCTGAATGTTTTAAAATCTTAAGTTGGTTTTCTCATGCTCTACACAGATGGGACACAGTATTTTTCTAGTTTGCTTTCCTGTTGCTGTGATAAAATGCCCTACTGAAAGCAACTTGGGAAGGGAAGGGCTTACTTCATCTTACAGGTTACAGTCCATCTTCCAGGGAAACCATGGCAAGAACTCAGGTCAGGATCCTGAAATAGAAACAGCAGAAGAACATTGCTTACTGGCTTGTTCCCGCTGACTTTCTTAGCTAGTTTTTGTTTTTTTTTTCCAGGTAGGGTTTCTCTGTGTATCCTCCTGGAACTTGCTTTGTGGACCAGGCCAGCCTCAAACTCAGAGATGCACCTGCCTTTGCCACCCACATCCTGGGTTTAAAGGGGTGCAACATTTATCCTATTTATTTATTTAATGGTTCAGGACCTTGTACCCAGGAATAGTACTGCCAGTAGTGGGCTGGGCCCTTAGTAATAAAAAAGAGTGCCCTTAGGCCAATCTAATAGGAGCAGTTCTTCCATGAGGTTCTCTCTTACAGCCCTCACAAGTTCTGTTACAGTGGAAATAGTGCGCACATTTCTTTCTGGGATCTGCCTTACCTTTAGCACATTCATTATTTCCTTATATGAGGAGTGAACATCAGCTACCTGCCCTGTGAATGTCATGAGATCATTGTCCTAAAGAGCCTTAAATAGGTTCCATGGCATTTAAAACAAAATAGAGGCCAATAATTATGAATTGGGAGGTTTAAATTAAAAATACAAATAGAAGTCTGTCCTGTCCTCCCCCCACACCCCTAACCCTGCAACTGGAATGAAGGTAGGATAATATGGCAGAGACTTTCAGGGATTTTGTGACCAATGTCACCTTTGACATAGGAATATGTTTGTCATATCCTGTGCTAGTTTGCTGCCTTGTCCTCTGGCTTCCCTGAAAATTTGAGGTCCTCACAGGATAGTTCTACATTCTCTGCTGCCTGTGCAGGGAGGTTAGTGGTGTAGTTCCCACTTCACAGAGGAGAGAACCTACGCCAGAGCCATAATCCCTCCACTGCCACTCAGCCTGTGCTGTATGAAGCCACCTGCTCATGCAGGGGAATTACTGCTACCAAATAATAGTCCAGTTACAGCGTGAGACCAGCTGATCTAAAAATATAATTAGTTTGAAATGTAAAGCTCCCCCTGGTGGATCATGTGGCCTACTACACACAAAACAATTTTTAACACTTGTTATTTAAGGCATTTCTCAAAACAATTTAGCAAATATTTAATTTCTCTAATATGGTTTAAAAGGTCTATAGTTTCTCTTTTTATCTGCAGTGCTGCTGCTGCTGCTGCTGCTTCTTCTTCTTCTTCTTCTTTTTTTTTTTTTTTTTGTCTTTGTTTTGTTTCTCTGTTTAACAGCCCTGCCTGTCCTGGACTCACTTTGTAGACCAGGCTGGCCTCAAACTCAGAGATCTGCCTGTCTTTGCCTCCTGAGTTCTGGGATTGAAGGTGTGTGCCACCACGCCTGGCTCAGTGCTTCATTTTTATTTAGTACAGCTGCAGAGTTTTTTTTTTTTTTTTTTTTTTAAGATTTATTTTTTTATTATGTATATAGTGTTTTTGCCTGCATATACAACTGCACTCCAGAAGAGGGCACTAGATCTCATTATAGATGATTGTGATCCACCATGTTGTTGCTGGGAATTGAACTTAGGACCATTTGGAAGAATAGCCAGTGCTCTTAACCTCTGAGCCATCTCTCCAGCCCCAGAGGTTCTTTACTTGCTTGCTTTGTGAGACAGGGGCTGACTATTTGTCTAGTTGACCTGAAACCTGTGTAGACTAGGCTGGCCTTGAACTTACAGAGATCTGCCTCTGCCTCCCTAGTGCTGGCATTAAAGGGTTTGCAGTACCATGCCTGGCCAGAGTTACATTTTATCTAATGTTTGAGAAGAAAAATAAATGTAAAAATTTAAACCAAGGTAGAATTGTCCTTCACATCTGGTGACATTTTGGGTGAATTATGTAAAGTGAGTGTGGTGTACGGGGAATAAGCGTTGCCTTTGACTTTAGTGCTGTGGGTCAAGAACTGCCAGCTATGATTTTATTGGGTCATGCTTTTTGGTCAGGGCGGGTGCGGGGGTTGATTTTTTTTGAGACAGAGTTTTTCTGTAAAATTGTCCTGGATGTCCTGGACTCTTTGTAGGCCAGGCTGTCCTCAAACTCACAGATCTGCCTGCCTCTGCCTCCCAAGTGCTGGGAATAAAGGTACACATCCCCCCTCCCCCTTTTAAAGTTTTATTTTTATTTATGCGTGTGTGAGCAGCCCTGCCTCTTCTAACCCCTACCTCTGCCCTAATACACAGACTTTCACAGAGGCTGAAGGCGGGCATTGGATCCCTGGAGCTAGGTTACAGGCAGTTGTCAATCCCCTGAATGTGGATACTGAGAACTGAGCTTGGGGCTTCTGGAGCATCAAGGCCTCCTAACTTAAGACATTTCTCCAGCCCCATCTTACACTTTTTAAAAATTATTAATTTATCATATGTACACAGTATTTTGCCTACATGTACACCAGAAGAGGACACCAGATCTCATTATAGGTGGTTGTAAGCCACCATGTGGTTGCTGGGAATTGAACTCAGTACCTTTGGAAGAGCAGCCAGTGCTCCTAACCTCTGAGCCATCTCTCCAGCACCCCTACTCCCCTTTTTGTTTTTTGTTTTGGTTTTCAAGACAGGGTTTCTCTGTGTAGCCCTGGCTGTCCTAGACTTGCTTTGTAGACCAGGCTGGTCTTGAACTCACAGTGATCCGCCTGCTTCTGCCTCCTGAGTGCTGGATTACAGGCATGCGCCACCACGCCCAGCTCCCATTTTACAGTTCTTAAGTATAGGTTTTTTTCCTTAGAAAATGCAATTGGGGGCTGGAGAGATGGCTCAGAGATTAAGAGCACCGACTATTCTTCCAAAGGTCCTGAGTTCAATTCCCAACAACCACATGGTGGCTCACAACCATCTATAATGAGATCTGGTGCCCTCTTCTGGCATGTGGGCAGAATACTGTATACATAATAAATAAATCTAAAAAAAAAAAAAAAAAAAAAGTGCCATGACTTATGGGGAGAAAGAAATAAAGAAAAAGGGCTGACTAGCTGCCTTAGCAGGTAAAAGCACCTGCTACCAAGCCTGAACAATTGAGTTTGACAGTACCAGAACCCACAATGTGGAGGAGAGAACAAACTTCTGCTCTAAGTTGTCCACTTACTGACCTCCACATGTGCCATGTGGTGCTCATACCCAACACAGTAAGTGAGTGTAATACTTTGAAAAATAAAAAGCAAAACTGATTACAGTGCCTACAGTGAGACCTAAAGGTTTTTTTACTTGAATTTTTTTCAGATTTTTATGCCTTACCTGCAGCTTCATGTTAATGCATTAACAGGAATGGCATGCTAGGACATGCACTGCTTTGTAGCTTGCCCTCTATACATGCTATACTGCTTAGTAGAGAGCCCAAGGAGGAGTTCTAGAGACCTAGCACCATGTGAAACAAGAAAATGCTCAAGTGTGCACCCCTGTCAGAGGGGAAGACTAAAATTTTGTTTAGTAAATTTTAAAAGAGGTTTGACCCACAAAGGTTTTAATACCAACTATCAGTATATTAGCAATAATATAAAACTATATTAATATATAATTATATTGATTATAAAGTATATAATTATTTTAGTGTTGTTAATCTTGTGTTTTGGTAATCAGTTTCTGAACACTAATAATATTGCCCATTTGAAGATATTTTCATGAATATTTGGGTGATTGCATAATTAATTCTTCAGGTTGTATTCTAGAATGAATTCTTTGGCTTCAAAGAATTCAGTGATCCATAAAGGCAGATTTAGTCTTTGTTACACATTGTCAGAACCAGAAGATTGTACTAAATCTGTAGCACAAGAAAAGGTATAGTTTTTAATGATCGTTGTATTCTGTTGTGTATTCAGCCATTTCTCTAGCTTCTTTTCTATCACTGTCAGTGCTGTGATAAACACATTTCTGTATATTTCTCTGACTGTATTCTGGGGTTGGAGTCCCGGAAGTAGGACTTCTGGGTGAGGGCTTTTGTGAGGTTTCAGTGCTGGAGCTCCAACCCAGGCCTTGCTGGCAAACACTCCGCCACTGAACTTACCCCAGCCCTCTGACTCAGATCTTACTGATATCAGTCATTTGTCTGAAACATTTTAGAGCTTCTTTAGAGCACTGTTGCTTGGAAGGAGTTGCCCTCCTCAGCAGGCAGTGGGATAGGCTCACCACTGGTGGGGCAGCACATCCAGCCTTTCTAGCTTGTCTCAGACCCAGGTCTTGACCCGGCTGCTAACAGGCCTTGGACTGGATGCTTCCACTATGAGGGCCTCTGTTCCCTCGTCAAGCTGCTATTTCTTATAAAATAAATAAATAAAGATTTAAAAAAACATTGTGTGTGTGTTATGTATATTCAGGTACAAGCACCCCATGAAGGTCTGTTTGGAGCCAGAGTTACAGCAGTGATGAAGCTCTTAATGTGAGTGTTGGGAACTGAGCTAGGGTTCTCTGCAAGAGCAGGCCACACTCTCAACCATTGAGAGCCACCTCTCCACCTTCCTTAAAAAATTTAAAATACTTTAAAGTGTGTGTGTGTGTGTGTGTCGGTGGGTGGTACGCATATGGAGGAGGTCAGAGGACAACCGTATCTATTTATTTATTTATATTTGGTTTTTCGAGACAGGGTTTCTTTGTGTCCAGGCTTTCCTGGACTGGCATTTGTATCCCAGGCTGGCCTTGAACTCACAGAGATCCACCTGCCTCTGCCTCCCAAGTGCTGGGATTAAAGTCATGTGCCACCACGCTCACCTCAGAGGACAGCTTTCAGGAGTTGGTTTTCCCCTTCCACCATGTGGGTCTTGGGCATTGTGCCTCAAATCATCAGGCTTGGCAGTAAGTACCCTTATCTGCCGAGCCACCTCTGGCCTCTCTTCATGCTGATCCTAAAATTCTTTCCTAGCCTTGAATTATTCACAGTAAAAATAGATTGTCAGCAGTTTGACCCTGAGCCACAGGAAGCCCAGGACTTCACAGTTGTGCTTCTGGACGTCATTAGCTCTTTCCAGTATCAACAGCAACGTTGCTTACTTGCTCCTTATTTGTGTTTAGTGGCTGTGCTCTACAGCAAGTCTGGCATATGTGGTTTCATCTTTCCTGTCAAAGAGCTAATGGTTCCTAGTGGACACACCTTAAACCCAGCATGGTCATCAAGCACAGCAGTCAATCATCTTGGAGAAAAACTGAGCTAATACAGGGAAAGGGATCTGTAGAAATGATTACGAACTAGGTAAAGAGTTCAGCAAATGTCCCAAACCTGTGTGCGTCACTACATGGAGGGAAGGTGGGTGGAAACATCTTCCTGTTTGTGTTCCTGTGGGTCAGCAGCAGCTTCATAGGCCAGTGATGGAGCTTTTCATGTCCCTGAAGGGTGAAACCATTTACTGTTTTACTCAGCATCTGTGATTACTGTGTGGTGGGCTTATTCCGAGGGAAAGGGTGTTGTGACAGGAGGCATTGTGTGTTGAGACTGCTTGCTAGGACAGCTGAATGGCTTGAATTTCGCCACTCCTCACAGTTAACTAACTTGAATTATCAGTCAGTGCTGATAGTCTTTGGAATAAGCCAGCCTCAGACACACTGAACAAGTTCTCTGTCTCTTAAGTTTTAGTTTGTGTTTTTTGTTTGTTTTGGGAATGGTAGTGCTTTTTAAAAGGTGGCTGTGTGGCTGAGCTGAAATGAGCCATGGGATGCCACACATAGTTTACAGCCGATGATTGTCGATGTTCAGCTGATTTCAATTCCCTTTCCTGCCTGGTTCCTATGTAAGCAGTAGCTCCTTAATGAAACATGGAAGGAAAACTCTCAGCTGGCTTCTGTAGCTTTTGCATAAGCTACAGTGATGCAGTCAGGACTCATTCTTTCCTTGTGTCTATTCTGCCCACCAGGTATCAAGGTTACATTGGTGCAGCCCTTGTTTTAGGGGGAGTAGATGTTACTGGACCTCATCTCTACAGCATCTATCCTCATGGATCAACTGACAAACTGCCTTATGTCACTATGGGTGAGTTGTGTTTTTCTTGTTTCAGACTCAAAAATAAATTGGTCTTTTGAAGAGGTGTTCCTATTCCCTCCCCCTTCCCCCCCCCCAAAGATAGGGTTTCTCTGTGTAGCCTTGGCTATCCAGGACTCACTATGTAGACCAGGCTGGCTTCCAACTCACAGTGATCCCCCTGCCTCTTCCTCACAAGTGCTGGGATTAAAGGCGTGCGCCACCACGCCCGGTTGTTCCCATCATTGTTAAGGGAGGAAACAGTGCCTACTCTGGGTTGTTAACTTGAGATATAATATAGAAAAAGATGATGATGATGATGATGATGATGATGATTATTATTTTGGTTTTTTGAGACTAGGTTTTTCTGTAGCCCTGGCCATCCTGGAACTCACTCTGTAGACCAGGCTGGCCTCCTGAGTGCTGGGATTACAGGCCTGCACCACCATGCCCTGCAAGACATTTAACATTTAACATGATACAAGCATCTTTAACATGGGAAACAAATAGTCTTCTCTTGCTTTTGAATTCTAGTGGCTTGTCACTGCTGACTTTGGAAAAAGTTGATTGAAGTAAGCGGTCAAGTGCCCAATTTGCTTGTGCTTTGCTCTGGCTTGCCATGGTCTTGTGCTTCTGTGAAACCTTTGAGTTCAGGAGAACAGGTTCATTAATGAGTTTGTAGAATATTTCTTCTCTCAGTCACTCATGACCACATTCACACAAGCTTTGAGATAAGTCTCTACTCACTCTGTAGCCCTGGGTGGAACTTGTTTGACCAGGTGGCCCTTGACCTCACAGAGATTCACCTGCCTCTGCTGCCTGAGTGCTGAGATTAAAGGTGTTTACTGCTGTGCCCAGCTTGTAAGCTATTTCTCCTTTGGTCCACGTAGTCTACACTGTTTGTTTTTGCTGTCATAAAGGACTGACTTAAGACTAACATCTGTGTTAGTACACAAGTAAGTTGTTAGCTTTTGAGTTGATTGTTCATCTGCCCACTTGTTCCTGCACTTGCTCCTGTTTGTTTGTTTGTTTAGGTTTTTATTTTATATGTTAGGCAGGGTCTCTATGTAGCCCTGGCTGTCCTATAGCTTATTATATGTAGGCCAGGATGGCCTCAAACCCACAAGAGCCTCAGCCTCCCAAGTGCCTACTCCCGGCCAGTCCCTCAACTATACTTATTGAATGAGATGTTCTGAGGGTCTTTGTCCTTAAGAGTCTTAAAAGAGTACATGTCAGCAAAGATAGTAAGTGTAAGGCAGTGAAATCCATGGGAGAGGGTCCCTTGTAAGTTGGTGTAAAGCATGGAAAGTTTGAGTCTGGAAAGGGGTCTTTGATTTATTTGCCAGATACTTATTTGGCAGCACTAGTGTTAGCACTGTGTTTGGTGCTGGCAACATAGTGCTCAGCACAGTGCCACCTCCTCGCCTTGTGCCTTGTGCTCAGAGTAGCACTGAGCAGGTGAGTACATGCAAGAACACATGTGCAAGTGCCCAAGGAGAGAATAGTAACAAAGAAGAATAGGAGTACATGGTGTTTACGGAGTCCTTTCTGAGCAAGTGACACTGAAGCATTGTTTCATGAGGGCAGTATGCGTATGACAAGACCCTCCAGGGCCACAGCATTTAGGGAGAGGTGAGTCTGTGCCATACACCTCCTCAACACCTACCACTGTTAGGGATGGTTTTGTTGTTTTCTACTTGAAAAATATTTCATGGTACATCTTCATCTGTCCTTCTCTGTGACTTATCTATCTGCCTGTAGAGGTGTCCTTTAAAACAGTACATAGCTGAAGCCCTGCAGTCTCACACAATCCTCTCCCATTGATTTGTCTTATTTTTCTTTTGTGGTGTTGGAGAGCAAAGCAGGACCTTGTGCACAAGGGAAGTGCTTTGTCACTGAGCTACACCTGCAGCCCTCTGTAAATTTGTTTAAGGATTTTGTCTCTCTGCGGTTCTAAATGATATAGACAATACTATTTCTGTAGCTGTTATTGATTGCTTTACCTAGGTATGCTATGACTTACTGGTCATTCTCCTAGCGGTGAATGGTTTGCTTTTCTGCGTTTTACCAGTATATTGATTGGTTTGTACAAATATAAACTTGATTTAGATACATTCCTAGTATAAAGTTTCTGGGTTAGGATGTGTTCATGTCTCTGTCAGAATTCTTGCATAAGCAGTAGAACCACTGCATGATTTAAGGAAAAGAGATGTTTTGGTTTTGGGTTGTTGTTGTTGTTTTGTTGTATAGCAGGTGGCTTCTGATGTACCTGGGAGGGCAAAAACTGGGTTTGGAGCCGGGGGGGGGGGGGGAATCCTACTTCAGAACTGGGCTGTGGCAGGTGAGCATGGTAATCTGCTGTAGAGCTGTGACAGCGGTGACTGGACAGCCTCTGAGCTGATGCTGCAGTCCTTTGCACTGCCAGAGAGCTGTATGGGAAAAGGGCGGTGCTTCTGAGGGTGGAGCTCAGCTTGTTCATGTGAGGTGGATCTCCCAGACACAGGAAGGAAGTACAGTTGCTGGGCAGGCAGTCCCCAGAAGTGACATGTGGCAAGTACAAGGCCCATTTTACCTTTCAGGAGCCATTGTCAAATTGCCTTCCAAAAAGATGGCATTAGTTTATTCTCCCACCAACAGCACCCAGAGATGTCTTTCTGGATCTCTTTGCCAGTTTGAGAAGGGAAAAAAACCAGGAAGCAGTTTGCAGCCTTACTCTGGCCACCAGGGAGACTCTTAGGCCATGTGGTGATCAAGCTGAGGGCAGAGTCTGGCTTCACTGGAGGCGGGGCAGGAGCAGGGCTGGGGTTGGTGGAGGGTTCTGTCTAGGGTTTCAGCAGAGGGCCAGAGGTGAGGCTAGATAGGGTCCAGATGCTGCAAGCCAAGGTGTTTTGGGGTTCCCAGTCCCAGGCAGTCCTCTTCTAATAGGGTTAGATGTGCTGTGAGACATCAATCTGACATCCAGGAGGCTAGGAACGGGAGAAAACTGGCCTTCTGACCAGGCATGTGGAAGCATGGACTGGTCCAGTGTCAAGAGGGATGACCCTGTCATTGTGAAAAGCACTTAGTAGCTTGCCAACCTACAGGACAGATTCTGCATTCCTGGTGTTTATTCTCTGTTGTCTTCTTCTGTGCCACTGCATGCCTGCTGTTGGCTACCGTGTGGCAGTAACTGTTCCATGTGGCAGTTCCCTTTTTAGCTTCATTTCTAGCTCTTTTTATGTGTATATTCTGGACCTCTGGCAACAACCCCATGTTCTTACCTGAACAGATTCTCACTGCTACCTCCTGGCATTGTCCCTTTTTTTTTTTTTTTTTTTTTTTTTTTGTCTCTGCAAAAGTCTGCAAAAGCTCTGTGATCTCTGAATGGAATCTTGTCTTAATAGCATGCCAGAATCTTGCTTTTGTAACTTGGTGCCAGTGAATGTATGGAACTTAGTAACCTCAGCTGCTGTTCACTGTGGACTAGAGGTTTGTAGTTCTAGAGCAGAGTTAGCATTGATTCTGTTCTGTGTATATGACTCTAGTTCAGTTGTAAGAAAATAGCATATAGCATAAAGCAGTGTTCATGTGACTGGTCCTCTTTTGTTTATTATTGAATCTAGTATTGTTTTTAAAATAAAGCATATTATGTAGTGTTTCTGCCACAGTCTGCTGGGTGCTGCTACATTATCTTCTGCTAAATTCCATATAAATGATTCTGTTATTGCTATTTTATTGATGAGAAACCCAAAGCTTAGGAAGATGTAGCAGTTTAGCTATTACTTGGTAAGTGGCAAAGCTGAGATTTGAACCTTTGACTTCACTCTCAAGCAAGTCCCAGACCAGCATTGCTACTGTGATACTGCTGTCTCACGATGTTTTCTTATTAAGCCTTGCTTCAGAGTAGTAAAAATATTTGTCAAATTCCCAAAAGGTACTTATTTGCTCTTTGTGTTTTTGATTGCTCCATGTGTAGATTTCTCAACTTGCATGTCAACATCACCCCAGGATGTATTGAAACACCTTTGTAGAGACAAAGAAAAAGATTTCAGTTTTCCATAATTCTATGACATTAAAACAACATGTCTTTAATTTTTTGTTTCTTTCCAGTTCATGCCCATTGTGAAAAGGAGAGCTTTGCAGAAGCATACACATTGTTTCACAGTGCGTGGGCTTTCCTGCCTTCCTAACTGGTTTCCATTTCTGGGTGGCTTTGTGTCTTCATTCTCCTAATTCCCCTTCCTCTCCTTCCCATCCTGCTGAGGGTGTGAGGAGCTAGATGCTGAGGAAGAGGTCCAGAATTGCCAGGATTTGATGAGTTTTGTTTTAATTCATGCTTTTTATTTTGGATGAGCAACAACCCAAACCTCAAATGATGGAGCAAGTGGAGGGCCATCCTCAGTGTAATGCTCTCCTGGGCTGTGAGCATCCTGTGGCGTTTCCCCTTCTAGCGTAGCTTCAGTGCAAAAATGAATAGTTCATCCAGATTCTGTTTTATTTAAACTGACTTTATTATGAATAGAAGCTGAACATTGTAATAAAGTGGTTTTTTTTTCTTTTTTCTTTTTAGTTTTGTTGATTTGACAATAAGCACTGACAGCCACAACTCATAAAAGGGGCACCAAAAGTTTGCCTACCCCTAGATTAGTGTGGGCAACCAGCCAGGTGCCTGAAGGCTACTCTTCTACACTGAATACGTGTCACCCATCTGGTTCCTCATTTGGCCAGCTGGCACCGGTGATCTGCCTGGTGCTGGTCTGGATGTCTCCTCTCTAAAGCCTGGTCTTTCAGTGGTTTACTGGGAAGAAGAGTACAGTGACCACCCTGTGGTCTGGCCCTGTCCCAAAGCATGTTGACCACAGTGACAACAACACTCAGCTCTCGGCAGTAACATAGCTGCAGTGAGATGCTTCCCTGCTGTAGTAGTTGACCTACAGCTGCTGAGAGTGAGGCTCCCAAAGGTTTCTCCATCTAGCAAGGAAGTGTATAAGCTAGAAAAGGGAATCCTAAAATTTTTATATTCTGATCTCCCTTTTAGGAAATTAAATTTGGAAGAGACTACTGATATGAATTGTGGAAGCTAGATAAGAGTCTCTGACTTTTTAAATTTAAATTAAGAAAGAGATAAGATTTTAGTCTTTTTTTTTTTTTTTTTTTTTTTTAAAGATAAAATGTAGGCTCTTAATTCTCAGATTAATTAACTTATTCTGTGAACTTGCCAGCTTTCCTTTATTAGACAGACTGAAGTCATGTCAGTAGAAGCTTGGGGACTGTCTTTTTGTTAGGTTGGCAGTGTTCCTTGTAGCAGCATTGGCATGGTATATAAAATTTTTATTTTGTCTGCTTATCCACATAGAGAATTAACGTGAATACATTTCAAGCATGACATTCCTGGAAATGAGGCCCTTGGACAATTTAGGAATACTAACTTAAGGAATAAGCATTGGTATGCATCATTAGGGAAGATGTGGGGTCACTCTGAGGGCCATTGAGGTAAAGTCTATCCAGACAAACTGGATACACAGTTTCCTAATTACTGGAATATACCTACCAAGTCCCAGTCACAGGGCCCTGAGCAGTTAGGAAGATGGGGACAGAGAGGCAGAAATAAACTGGTATCTTGTCTCACAAACACATTCACCCTAAAATTAAACTGGAGCACGGATAGTGCCTTGGACACTACTGTTCTATTGCTGTGAAGAGACATCGTGACCAAGGCCGTTCTTACCAAGGAAAGTATTTAACTGAGAACTTGCTGACAGTTTCAGAAGCTTAGCGCATTATCATTTTGGGGAGCATGGCAGCATGCAGGCATGATTCTGGAGAAGGAGCTGAGAGCTACATCCTGATTTGCAAGCAGAGAGGAGAAAGAGCCAACCTGGGCCTGGCACAGGCTTCTGAAACCTGAAAGCCCACACCTAGTGACACACTTCCTCTACCAAGGCCACACCTATTAAATCCTTCTAATCCTTCTCAGATAACTCCACTCCCTGATGACCAAGCATGAACCTGTAGGGGTCTTATTCAAACAGCCTCATCGAGAGAAGTTGAGGATCACCTTTTCTGTATTTTGCATTAAAGCACACCTTTTGTATAGATATGTCTTCTCTCTCTCTCCACCTCTGCCTCCTCAGTGCTGGAATGACAAATGAGTGCTGCCACCCCTGCTGTACAGACATGGTGTCTCCACATGACTCGAATTTGGAAGTTATCCTGTATTGGATCAGATTAGCGTGCTTTGGGATGGTAAAATGTTTCTTCCATATTCATTTTCAGTTCCTAAGTCAGGTATGGATTTAGCTGCAGCTGTACTTAGTTCTTTGGCTTTCTGGCTGCTTTCTTAGAAGACCGGTCTGTGGCCTTCCTCACTGAAACCTTTCTGGGAGTTCTTTTTGCTGTGTTGGGAGTCTTAGAAGCATATATTGCTATAGATTTTGTCTGTGCCCTGAGTCTGTCAGTCAGAGGCAGCCGGAAGGATCTGTGCCAGTCCAGGAAAACTTCGTTGTTTTTTTTGTTTTTGTTTTTGTTTTTTTTTTGGTGCAGGCTGGCAGTGACCCTGAGGGGCTCTTTTGGGAAATGCTGAGGTGTAACTTAGAACCTTGGAAGAAGCCATGGAAATCCTGGCTTCAGGCCTAGCTCTGCTTGGACCTAACCTCTTGGAACCTGAGATGGGTTACTTTAAAAGTGAAGCTGATGTGGTTTTCATGGTTGTGGTATGGTGTCTTTATAAATTTGTCATGTCTGAATGGAACTTGCCTTTTAATCCCAGGAAGGTCAAAGCCATACCTGCTAACCCTTCTAGGGTACTGAGATTATGTCTGGCTGAACACACCATGGGAAGCACTGTGCCTCCATGTGCTGCGTGCTCTGTGCTTTTTTTTTTTTTTTTTTTATTGTACTATCTTTTTTTAGAGCTATCTTTAGAGTCAGTGTATCTTTAAATCTTTAGTCCAGAATTCCCTGGCTTTCTGTGAACCTTGAATTCTGCTGCAAAATGGTGGCTAGAAGCTGAATGTGTCCTAATACCATGAAAGCTGAGGTTGGAGGTGGCTAATAGGGCTGCATTGTGTGGTCTAGACCAGACTGAGCCATATGAGACTGTCTCCAAAGGAAAACAGGAGTGGCTGAAGGGCCTGTCCCCTTGACAAGGGCTCCAGGATGCAGTGGGTGCCCTGGTGAAAACCCTTGCTGGGAAGCACATAGTGGTTGTTTGTGTAATGTTGCAGTCATTTTAGTGCCAACACATTTTCTATGCAGTTTTGCGTGCTAAGATTTCTCTGGCACCTTTCCCAGCTTTGATTAGTAGAAGTAAGGCCCATTTTAGAAGATTTAAAATGTGTAACACATGAATTTTGAATCTTAGGATTTCTGTAGCTAAACGAAGTGCCAAAAACAAAACAGCTGGGAACTGGAAGTCCCTGGAAGTTAGATTCTGTTTCTGGCTTCCTGGTTGCTGCAAAGGTGGTACTGAGCCAATAGATGGTGCCCTTAGGTTAGAGATGAAAAAACTTTTCTTTGTAAAATTCATGATGTTACCTGTAACAAAATGTAATACGTCTAGCCTTTGCCGGTTCTTAACCTATTCTGACCAAAGTGGACTTTGTTCTTGGTTCTGTGGAGTAGAGAAAGGTGTTGGTAAAATACTGAAGGTATTGAATTAATGTTATCTTCATTTTTTTCAGCTTTGACAAATTTCTCATGAAATCTTTGAAGTTTGAGTTCAGTACTCAGTCTAGCCACAACCAAATAAAAGCCCTTGCCAGGAGTACTTTTAGATCGGTTAAACAAAGTGTTCAGTTTTACGTTCTTTGCTTTAAATCCCACTTCAGAGAGACTGGGGTTAACTAATTCCTCTTTCCCTGCTCTTGTCTCAGAATTGGACCAGCTAAAAGCAAAGTGCCTTTGTACTCACAACCTAGCACTTGCTGGTCTTTTACTCTCTGATTTTAGGTCAGATATAGTAGGAAGTCATGTTATGCGTTTCTGGGTAGTTCATAGGATGAGGATGGTGACCCTCCTGAACTAGGTCAGCTTCCCACTCTGCCGTCTCTAGCTGTGCAGCTTTGAGTAGGTTCCTTCACCTGTCTGTACATTGTTTCCATGTCTGAGAACAAGGTATTGATGAGTTGAATGAAACATACCCAACTGCCCAGTTTTTCAATTAGTAGGATTTCTAGTTTATTATTAAAATCAGGGATGCTTATAACTTGCTAAAACTGTTCCCTTTGTTCTTGAGGGTTCTGAGGTACATGGCAGCTTGAGAAAGACATGGAAAGCAGACTGACCTGCAGTACAGGAAATAGTTCTGAAATGGAGCTCAGAATAAGGGAACCATAAATAGCCCTGGGTGTTCCGCCTTCCCTCTCCTGCTTCAGATGGGGGCTGGTGTCCTCAGCTTGAGGCCTGTGACCTCCTATTCTAGTCACTGCCTGTGGGTGACCAAGAGGACAGACACAATTGTCATTCTCCATATTAGCTCATAAGCATGGGATTAGGTTGCACCTCTTGGTTTTTTGTTTGTTTGTTTTTTGTTTTGTTTTTGCGAGACAGGGTTTCTCTGTGTAGCCTTGGCTGTCCTGGACTCACTTTGTAGACCAGACTGGCCTCGAACTCAGAGCAATCCGCCTGCCTCTGCCTCCCACGTCCTGGGATTAAAGGCTTATACCACCACGCCCGGCTGTGCACCTCTGTTTTAAGAAAACATTTCTCTCCATACCTTGTGACATGTTACCAACATACATTAATAAGAAAACCTTCCACATTTTAAGCCTAGATGCTCCCAGTTTTTAAGCTTTTCTTAGGAGTGTTTATGACCTGTCAGATCTGTGAGACTTTACAGTTGCAATTCTGAGGATAATCCCATTCCCTTCAAATGGTGTTTTGTTTTATTTTTAAATTTATTTGTTTGTTTATTTTTGGTTTTTCGAGACACGGTTTCTGTGTGTGTAGCCCTGGCTGTCCTGGACTCCCTCTGTAGACCAGGCTGGCCTTGCACTTACAGGGATTCACCTGCCTCTGCCTCCCGAGTGCTGGGATTAAAGGCGTGCGCCGGGCACCGCGTCCAGCAGTCAAATGGTGTTTTAAGTACTTACTTACAATTGCATGTAGAGAAGGAGCTGCATTGTTTGAGATACTAGTTTTTAAGTAGAAAATGTTGGCTGATTGGGAATGTTTGTTTGTTTGTATGTATGTATGTATGTATGTATGTATGTATGTATGTGTGTGTATTTCTTTCACCAGCATATAGACTGGGAGTATATTTCCAATAATTTATTGGGAATTAAAAGTAGACCCTGACATTGAAGTACATTCGTTGATGAAAAGGAAGCATTCTTCCCTCACGAGGGTTTAGATGTAATACTCAGTGCTTACTCAGGAGTGAAAACATCAAATTAAACTGTTTATGCTGACAAAGGACAAATCTCGATTTCAGCAAGCCATGCAAGATTGTCTGATTGCTCGCCCTGCCGCCCGCCTGCCTCCACAGCTTTTGGCCAAGGCTTATAATGAAATGCATGCATACAATTAAGCCTTTTCAATTCTGTGGCATAGTCTATCTGAGTCTGGAGAGGTGCTCCACTGCTCTCTAGTGGCTGAGTGCAGTCCCCTGGCACCAGCATTGCTTTATATTCATAAATCAGCTTTTCACATGCTGGCATTGTTGGCCCTCAGTGCAAGCACCAGTACCAGGAGACGAGGCCTTGTAGGCAGGAATGGAGTGAAAAATGACCTCCATCCATAGGTCTGTGGAAAGCACCAGATTTTCTGCTGGAAGAATGGCCAGTTGACTAACAATGAGCAAGTGTGAGTAAGCGCTCTGTCAGGGAGAGCTGACACTGATGGATTAGAAAGTTCTGCGGTGACTCCTTTATCGCTGCATACATCTTCCACCTTGGCAGACCACAGTGGCAGACAGGTCCTTGGGTGCTTAAAACGGACTGCTCCTTAGCAGGGGCAGTCTTTTTTTTCTGTGACGATCTAGTAAAATTGATTTGGGGAGAAGCAGTGGGAATCCATTTCCTGCTGCCTCTCAGAACTTCTCGACATTGAAAAAAGAAATTTTGAACACCTTGGTTCCCATTAAAGCTGCCACTCAGGGACCTGTTGAGAATGAGTGTATCAAGTCACTGCTGGAGGACAGGGAGCTTGTCCCAGAGTCGTTACAATAACTAGTTTTCATTGAGCTCTTATACTGTGTCCCAGCGTTTGGCTTTGCACAGTGTCTGCCTCCGCCTGCAGAAGCCACTGATAAAAGTTATATAAGCTGTTGCCATCCTGACTCGGGGGTTGGGAGAGTGGTGGCTAGGAGGAAGCCAGGGCAGCTGCTGCACTGGGTACCTTGTGTTCAGAGTCATGTGCCCAGAGAAACCAGAGGTTCCCTACCTGAGTAGCTGTGCATTTCCAGAGCTTGGACATTTGGCATGTCCTTAGTTGCTTCTTAGTAGGACCTGCGCTTTCTGGCCTCTGGACCTAGGTTTAAAATCTTTATTCTACTACTTATTAGCTGCTTTGCTAGAAAAATTATTTGAAACAAGTAGAATATAAATTCTAGTCTGTAAAATGGGGAGCTCGCCTTACCACACGGCTTCAGGGCTGTGGACTTTAGTAAATGTCCCTGTCTCCTGTCTCTCCCTCCCTCCCATGCCTGCTACCCCAAGCTGAGTTTACGCATGAGTCTTCTTAGAGGAAACAGATTGCCACCTGCCAACTTCCTAGAGCCTGAGCAGGCAGCACATGGTGGAAAGCATTTCAGTTTTGAGTTCTCCAGTTGTCTAGTAACGGTGATTATAGAGTTGCTAAGTTTGATGTAGTATTTACCCCAACACTGATACATGGAAAGAATATGCTACAACCCCAACCCTAAATCCAAAACTGTACACAGCCTGTGTTAATGCAAGCATTTTTAAACATACAGAGCAAGTCAGAGACTGTGAATTTTCACAAGACATTTCAGATTTTCTTCTGAATTCTTGAAGAAAAACAGGTTCAGGCTGGACTATAGGTTGAACATACCGGCTCTGAAGTGTGAAACTGGGCATCATGTTTCTGCAGGTAGAGACTACTGCACTGGACCTCATGTGACAGGTTGCGGCAGGAATTGAGATCCCCTTACATATTGCATAAAATTACCTTCAGGCTATGTGTATAGGTTGCATATGAAGCAGATGATTTCCTGTTTAGACTTGGGTCCCATCCCAAGATATCTCATTATAATTATATGTATGCATATTTCCTCAAATCCGAAATTCAAATTATTTTTGGTCCCAATCATTTTGGATAAAGGGTATTCAAGCCACACTAATGCTGTTAAGTGCCTTCTGAGGTTTCAGAAAATTAAGACTAGTTTTGCTTTTTGAAAAATGTGACTATGGCAATATAAATACTCCTAGAACAGATAGACCTAAGTGTCACTGCTAGACGATAACAACATTTCAACTAAAATTCAAATCTCTTTCTGAATTTTTAAGTAAAACAATATAGATTATATTCAGATGTGTAGTAATTAGTATGAAATCAACGAGGAGAGGAAAGCCTGGATGGAGCCTGCTCTTTTGGTAAGCTAAGAAAGATAGCTGCCTTTTTTAGGCTTACTTGCTAGTCTTGACTTCAGCGTTTGGCCTTCCTGCATAAGAGGCAAGTGGTGGAAGGGAGAGAGCCCTCTGACTCTGAGGATGGTGTGGCTCAGAGGTATCATGCTTGTCTGGCATGTGTAAGACCCCAGGCCCCATGCCTAGTACCACAGATGGAAACAAAGGGAAAAAGGAAAGTGGAGGTGTAGACAGGGAGGGAAGTGGCGACGACGAAGACACTGAGGCAGGAGCATCATTTTTCCATGCCAGTCTAGGCTAGGAACACTATTACAACTAAACCAACAAACAAACAAAAACATTTTGGTTTAGAAATTCTTGATGTGCTGAAAGCATGAGCCATGAGATTGGGTCAGGTATCTCTGACTGTTAATCTCCTCTGTTTAAAAAGTGGGACCAGTACAGTGTGCCGTGTTTGAAGAGCCACGAAGCCAGTGGATGCCAGTGGACCTTGGAATTCCTTATGACCACACATCTCTTGCTGATGCTGTTTGCCAGGCTGCTTCTAGATGAGTGCGGGTGTGCTCTAGACTTCATCACTAGGGGCTTTTCCTCCGAGACAGTCCTAGAGAAGGTCTCCGGAGGACCAGATAAAGGAGACAGAAACACTTGTGGTGACTGACTGCTGCCTTCCTTGGTCCTCTTGACTCACACGAGGATTGACCCTCAGGCCCGTGTCAGGATTTCAGGAGGAGCTGCTGCTGCTGTTAGACAGATGTAATAGTAGCAAGGTCTTGGTGGTTTGCTAGTTTTGTTTATCCTTTCACAATGTTGGATTTTCTCCTAGTTTATATCTTAAGAATTACAAGTAATATATATTTTTTGAAGAGAAAATTTAAAATACAAGTAAACAGAGTAGAAATAGTCATTCAGGAATAGGTGTCTATTTTGATTCATGTGCTTGCAGCCTTGTGTCATTTGTACTACGGAAACACATCTACCAATACTGCATGGAAGACCCTTTTCTTGAAAATGAAAATACTTCTGCTTTAGCATGTTTAATTGATCTGTGCATATAATATTTTCTTTCTTTCCTCCGTCTCATGTATTAGAACTTTAGATTTCTCTAGGCTTTTTGTTTTGCTGCTGCTGTGAGCTGATCTAAACATGTATATGCCTTTGTTTCTCAGAGCAGCTCCTTTGTGGTGAGTGTGCACAGCTTCTGATTTCCAAATTACTGACAGGAAAGTTTAATCCCGGTTGCCTCTTCCAGTGGTTTAGCCCATTGTACTGCATCCTTGTCAGCACTGGTTGTTACTCTTTTTAATCTTTGTTAATTTAAAAGGCAGACAATGGCTGCTTTATTTTTGTTTGCTTTTCTTTGACTACTAATGAAGTTGTTTGTAGCTATAGCTTTGTCTTCTTGGCTTATAAACTGCTGTTATCTTTGTTGGAAATGTTTTTGTGTGAGCTTTTCAATTATTAATATTCTGCATTTTGCATTTTTTTTTCTTTTAGTTTCAGCACTTGTATTTTATATTACAGTGTTTTTTTTTTTTTTTTTAAAGCCAGTGACATGATTTGAAAGGACGAGTCAGAATCTTGGGTGAAGCTGTGACCTTTGTGTATGGATGCACAAGCCTCTTCTGGAGGGTCAGCAGATATAGTTGGCTTCCCAGTGTCATCTCAGATCTGTAGGTGGGACAGTGATAGGGTAGACAATGCCCTCTTCCCAGGACGTTGCAGGGTGTCAGTTTTAGGAAAAGTCTTTTAATGAGCATCTTGCTAGGGCAGCCAGGCCACCTGAGTAGGTTTTCTGAGTAGTGGATGTAGATTTTCCCCTGTGCCTATCTCTCCACAGCCTGGCTTCTCAGTGTGTTAGGTGTCAAGAGAAGCTGCATCAGTGAGGGTTGACTGTGGAGGAGGACAGTGGACCTGGGGCATAAGGTAGGGAGTAAAGTAGCCACTCCAGAGGTTGTACAGAATTATCTCTCTAAATGCCAATAACTGAATTGTTCCTTGTTTTTCTGTTTTAAAGAGCTTTGTTCTGGAAGCAGCAGTGGGGTATTCAGTCACTGTGGGTGGGCTGAAAAAGGCAGACTTGTGGAGGTTGCTAAGGAGCAGCTACATGGAAACTCCTGATGAGATGGAGAGCTTCACTAGTAGAATACAGAAGCCCAGTAAAGGTAGCCCACTCCTATGGTAGTGGGAGGCTTAGCCACACTAAGACAGGAATTGGACATAGGTTTGTTGCTTTAAGACATCTTTTTGAAAATTGAACTTGGGTTATACTGCTTGCCTTTATTCAGTCTGGTGTGGTGAATTAGGCACCAGGCAGTACATGTTCTTTTACACCCCGTGAGATGGTGGTTGCTAGCATCACTCCTTAGGACCTGTGTAGTTTCCCTGGCTCTTGGCCAGTCACATTCTCTATTGAACACAGCATAATCCAACATGGATCTGTTTGGTGCTTATGCGCCAGCTTGGTATGGGACTGCAGCTGTGGAAGGGGGACAGGTTTTGGAGGAGAGTAGTAAGCTCTCAGGATGTGCGTGGTATTCAAGGAAGACTCTTGGGAAGAACTGGGGTTTAAAGGTGATTAGGAGTGCCACGAGCTGTCAAGGGGCCCACGGACTGCCACGCAACAAGGTGAGAAGGCTGAAATAGCATGGGCATAATGTTCTACTTGTAGGTTTCTAGGACCCTCTGGATTCTTCTACTTTGCCATTCTCCCATGCTTCTCTCCACAGTTGAGTGGAGAGTGGGATATGTCTTTCTCACGGACTCTGGTGCCTCACATTTGACCATGTCCCCTGGAGGGGGAGACCTGGTGGCACTCAGAGGAAGGACAGCAGGTTACCGAGAAGAGACTTGATACCCTATGAGCATATACGGGGGAGGAAATCCCCATCAGGAACAGTCATAGGGGAGGGGAATAAGGGGAAAAGGGGAGGGAGGGAGGAATGGGAGGACACAAGGGATGGGATAAACATTGAGATGTAACAAGAATAAATTAAAAAAACAATAGCATGGGCATTTGGGAAGTGATAGAGTATGAAGTACGCGATTGGGGAATTGAGGGCAGCAAGACCTGGTTGTGACCAGTCTTGTGTATCCTTTCTGAACTGTGTTACGTATAGAACATTCCGTGTAAGAGGGCCACATAAGGTGGCAGCTGAGATGGAATTCTGCCTTTCTGCATGTTGGGCTTGTAAGCCTGGGTCAGATGGTTCCCACTGAGGTGGGTTGCTGTAAGGAAAACTAAATGACATAAGGCATTACACGTGGTGCAGCCGTGCTCACCGTTAGTTTCTGTTTGCTTCCCCCTTCTGTGCTCTCATTTCTGCTGGGGTGGGGATACATGGAGCACTGTCCATGTGTCTTGTGTTCACAGAGCTTGGCCTCCATGTGTGGAAAGCAGGTGTCATTAGCATCTGGCTTCTGTACTGGCAAGCTGTCCTCTGCCTTTCTGTATTTCCTTCCTTATGGGAAACCAGATAGTATGGAACTCAGAGGTGTCCATGGTTTTAGAATAGAAAATAGAGCAAATGGTCCTTCAACAGAATTTGCCCTGGCTTTGTGTATTGGTAATGCCTGGCGAGGTGACGAGAAGCTGAAGCAGTGGGTGACTTGGGGCGTCTATTAATGGCATATGGGGAAAGGGAGATGTGGTGTTTGAATATTTTGTAGTCACATGATGGCTGTCTGTATGACATTTGTCTGATGTTTGTTGTATCTAGTTTTGGGCTTGGACCAAGATCTGGGAGCTTGAATAAACATTACTGATAGATACTGTCCTTGTCCTTTAATTTTTGTTTTTATTTTTAATTTTTTTGGGTGGGTGAGGGGTCTCAAGATAGGGTTTCTCTGTGTATCCCTGGCTGTCCTTTTCTGTTTTGTTTTGTTTAACTGATAGCTCTTTTCTTGTGCCTCTCATTACATTGCCTTGATGTTCTGTGCTGATTTTACTCTGCCTTCTTGTGGCTTTCATAGTTGCACTCCTATGTGAATTGTTACACAAACTTTCTGTGCAGCAGATGTGTGCCGTTGACAGAGTGTGCCATTTCCTAGCACTTTTGTGGTCTCATGCAAAGGGGGCGCCAGAGCCTCTCTTTCCTCAAAGCTGGGGGCAGGAGCTAGTTGTAGACGATGTAGACATTCTCTTGAGATTGAGCCTCTCTTTTTACGTTTCTTTTGGAGCCCACTTGTATTTGGCTTCAGAGGGAGCAGAATCAAGCATAGTTCAGGGTGCTCTGTCCAGATAGTGTCTCCTGCTGTGTGTGCTGAAGATGGAGGTGTAGACAGGAAAGCAGAGTGCTGCTCTCATGTCCTTCCAGTGATCGCCTACTACCTGACACTGTGGAGTGTCCTCTACACCTCCCCCCTCCCCAGACTCCTTTGTATCAGGAGTTGGGGGTTCTGGAGTATCCTTTGCACTTAGAGAAATTATGTCTGTGGTGTTACTGCCAAGTAGGAAACAGCTTCTAACGAAGGAAGCATTGTTTGGTTGAACAGGAACTATTTTTTTCATTTCTTAAAATATTGAATGAAGCTGAACAGAAGCAAATACATGCCTAGGAGAAAGAATAGAGTGAAAGTACTTACTGTGACTGTGCCAAGAAAGGAGGGCCAGAAGAAAAAGAATGGCCAATGATTTTTTTTTTCCAGGAAAAATGCCTTTAAGCTAAGCTTGGTTTGTTTCTTTAACAATAATTCATTTCCATTCTCTACAAAGTTGTTAGCTCTTGGGTAAATACCCTGTCTTTTTGTATCTTTTTAAAATGTGGATTCCGAGGCTGTTAGTCCATTTACCCTTGGGCTCTTCCTCAAGATAGATAATCTCGGACACATTGGAAGGGAAGCCTGCCTTTGGCCACTCTGCAGGAGCGTTTTGTATCTAGAAGAATTTTTTTTTCAGAGATTTCCTCATTTGCAATTTTCTTGTTTCCTCCTGACAGCTGTCCTTTGTTTTCCTCACAAAACCAGCTTGGGTTTTTTTTTTTTTTTTCCTAGCAAGACCTAGAGAATTTAGGTTTCTGTTTGTGCCTTGAAACGAAACCAAGGTAATTTTTTTTTTCCTTTTGACTCCTGAACCTCCTGGTGAACTGGGAACTAATGAAACCATTGGTGGAATGTGACCCCGTTTCTACATTTTTCAAGGACATGTTTATTTTGAAACCAGAGGCTTGATTTGGTGAGCCTGCCCTTGAATATGCAGGGGTGTTTGGAGCACACCAGTTTTATATCTGTTTAATGTCTGCCTCCTTTCCAAAAGGCTTTTAATGTCCCTTTAGACCATTTTAGGGTTTTGTTTTCTTTTTAACCCCAAAGAGAAGAAACACAAGAGAGGGAAATGGGGTTGCCTTTTGCTCCCAGGACCTAAATGAATAGTCATTGCTTGTAATGCTGGTCTACACTTGACGTTTCCCACTGCTTTGGATGTGATGTATCCGGTGCTGTGAAGGTAATGATCCTCAACCACAGCAATATTCTGTAACAGGAGTATCTGTCATATTCATCGGGATTACCATGTTCATTGATTTGTGTCTGTAAATCTGCTGTTTCTACCCTTTAAATTTGATCTATAATTGGACCTCCTTAAATGGTTCAGATAAGGTAGTCTGTATTTCCTCAATGCAGTGTTGCTGTCAGCTTCTCCTTTTTCATTATACATTCAGCAGACTTGATAAAATCAGCAGGACACCTCATTTGAAACTGTTTAATCGCTGCCTTTTTCCTTTGCTAAACCATTGAGGTGGTCAAGCGATGTACACAAATCATTTTAAATAGAAAGTATGGTTTTCTCTGTGACCCAGCTAAATAGATAGTGTTATGCAAAACAAGTTAAAAAGTAATAAATGCCAAAAAATCTTCTAATTGGAGTAAAAAATTGTGGGCAGCTGTATCCTCTCTCCAAAAGTAGAGTACCCTGAAATACTGCCAGAGCCCTGTATAGACAGATGACGGTTTCCTAAAGATTCTCTGGGTTCTGAAGAAAGCAAGTTTAAATTTTCAAATAATGCTGAGCTGCCTTTGTGTCCACTCAGAGGCCAGGCTTATTTGTAATGCCTTTACGTCCAACCTTGGTAGGGATAAATTTGCTCTGTTAATATCTGTGCAACATAACCTTTCAGCCATTTGCTATTGTTGTAATAAATTTTTGTATCTTTGTCATTTTGTCTACTCAGCTGTTACTCTTCAAAGTACAAACTAAAAATAATAGCTCCAAATAAATGCCACAGAATGCAGTGTTTTAAAGTTGTAGCTGGGGTAATCTGGTGGCGCAGCGCAAAGTCCCATTACCATTGCTGGTGCAGTATATTCCTCCTTGTCTACACGGCCAAGGTGACTCTACCAGGGCCAGCTCATTAAAACATTGTCTTCTTAACGGGTTTGGTATTTAGCACTATGTCCAGCAGCTTGCCAAGGCAAGTGTGGAGCACAAGCTTTCCCACATGGGTAGGATAAAGGAAGTTATGGGGCACTCACCTCTCGGAAAAATACAAATTCTCCATGGCCTCATTTTTAAGCTTTAAGATTTCACTGTGACCGACATGTGGTTGGCCCTGCCAGTGATGGGAGGGCTGGTTGCAGGTTAACTAACCAGTAGTAAGTAGCTCCAGCCTTTGGATGTGGCCTCCAGACTTGACATTTACATTGTACTTGAATGTGACACTGGGCATGTTTGACTCTTTTTGCTACCCCAAGGTAAACTCGAGATGGAGAAGCTGAGTGTTTGTAAACTACACTAAAAGCGCATCTTTTTCTTACAGGTTCTGGCTCCTTGGCAGCAATGGCTGTGTTTGAAGATAAGTTTAGGCCAGATATGGAGGTATGTAAGCTCCTGCAGTTTCCGTCTTTCAGGTATTTTCCCGGTTGTGTGTTAAATGTTTACAATTTTATTCCTCCTCCAGAGCTTGCACAACTTTGTCATTGTGTGAAATGTTTTTGGCACAGATAGTTTGTTGAGGAGTCCCACTACTTTGGAAAACATCCTTGGTGGTGGCCCTTTGGCACTGTTCTGTTCTCCCTGGGGCTTGAGGAACCAGCACTGTTCTGCTTTGCTCTGCTCTGGGTTCTTTCAGGATTCTTGCAGTGTAGGATATTTTTCTGTGTACTGAGATTTCTGTGTCAGGATACCGGAACAACCTGTTTTTCTGTTCTCTAACTAAAAATAGAGCGACTATGTATGTCTTTTATGTCACATAGACCTGACATAAAAATAGGTCAGTTTTTAAAGTCTCTGTGGACTTTCCAGTCTCTGGCAGAAGTGGGGGCAAAATTGTGCACATATAGAGTCCTCTTGGGGTGTTATGGATCTAATGTCCCCAATGTATTTGTAGGGGATTGATTGTCTCACTACATTTTCTTTGGTAGTAGAAGAGGTAGAATCTTGTGAAAGACATTTGGCCAGTCTTTTTTAAGACATTTCCTCCATGAAAGCACTCCCCTACCCCCCAAAACAAAGAACTCCCTCCAATGACGGATGTATCAAGTTTGTGTCGATGCTTCCAAAGGCGTGGTCAGTGTTCTGGGTGCTTGTGGTGCCAGCAGTACCTACCTCTCCACCAGCTGCACTCTCTGCATCTCTGAACCAGTGCTGGGCAGGAGTCCTGAGGCGGTCTTCACTGTTTCTGCTTGGTGTCTTGATCATTAATTTTTTGATAGGGAGTGTCAACTCTTTTCAGCTTAATAGGTAAACAGTGTAAGAGTGTTTTACCTCATCTTTTCTGTTCTTTCATATTTTGTAAGTATTTTGCTTAGGATCCAAAGGACAGGGATTGGTGAGAATTACTTTTTGACAGTATTTTATGTCTGATCATCTTTGGGGAAAGATGGCATATTGAAAATACTTTGTTCAGCTGGATGTGGTGGCACACACCTTTAATCCTGGCACTCAGGGAGGCAGAGGCAGGTGGATTGCTGTGAGTTTGAGGCTAACCTGGTCTACAAAACAAGTCCAGGACAGTCAAGGCTATACAGAGAAACCCTGTCTTGAAAAACAAAAACAAACAAACAAGCAAAAATTGTTCTTTTGTTCTGTTACTATCATTGGAGCAGTAAGTGTCATGGGCTTCCAGTTCTCTTTGCTCTTTAGGTGTGGGCCAAGTTCTGTGAAAGAGAACATGGGTTTATGGTACTGATCTGCCAGGACAGGTGCCTCCTGTGACCTTGGTACATGAGAATAACACAGCAAGTAATGTGTTCCGTGAGCTTCATTTCTTTTTTTTTTTTCTCCTAGCTATGGGCATTAAAACATATAGAATCTAGGTAGATATTTTCTATTAAAAATGATAGACTCTGAACTCCAATTAAGAAAAAATAAGCAGGGCCAAGTATAAGACTGTAAATGAAATTAGAATTTTGTTTTTATTTCTCAGTGTGAAAATTTATTCCTATATCAGCATTATTTTCTGTTTGGTGCCCTTAAATACATAGAGGAAAAAAAATTATGTATACTAGGTCACTTAAAAAGAAAAGGAACCAAAACCAAAGCCTTTAGTTTTCTCTGTAGAGGAGGAGTCTTTAATGTCAAACACCTCTTTAAGTCACATTAATCTTTTCAGACTTTGTTGGAAGTTTTGTCTTTTCTAACTAATTAGAATATCCATATGTTAATGAAAGCTGAGAATTGCAGAAAGAGTTAATGTCTGAGGCATGTTAAAAGTGACTTTTGCTCTGCAAAAGTAATTTTATACTGTGTCAAGTCTGAACTCCAAATAGTTCAAAGGTGGATGTGATTTGGGAAGCAGAGGGAAATATCAGTCTTCCTTCAGTAAAACTTGGGATTTTATCATTCTGAAGAGAGCATTTCTTAGATTTAGTATGCCTGTATTTGAAACATTTAATGTTCTTCTACATTACCCGTGAGACCCCGAGACAGGTTGAAACAATTCCCATTATATAAATTTATAATTTTAGGTTGAAACTTAGCACTGCCAATTAGTGAAAATCACTATAAAGCCCAAATGATAGTCTTAACAACTGCCAGTAGCTAATTCTATAAAAACTTGCGTTCATGTTAATAGATACTTTAAAAAAAAAAAATCTTGACTTGGGAGTATGTCTTAGTAGTAGAGCACTTGACTGCTTCTTGCCTAGCATGAGGCCCTGAGTCTGATCCTTATCCCCATAATATACACAGGTGATATTATGTTAAGTATGTTGGCTAAATAAAAACATTAGTAAAAAAAAAAAAAAAATTAGTAAATTGTTTTCACACTTAAAATGTGCTCTGAGGAAGTTTTGCCAGGTGGTGGCGGCACACACCTTTAGTCCCAGCATTTAGGAGGCAGAGAGAGGTAGGTGGATCTCTGTGAGTGGGAGTCCAGCTTGTTCTACAGAGTAAGTTCCAGGACAGGTAGGGCTAGACATAGAGACCCCATCTCAAAACAACAACAACAGTTTATTGGGGAAACTTAATCTAGGCTTGGGCCTTGAATTTGTCATTTGTGTATTGTGCTGTTTTTCTGCCATGTCCAGGTACCACTTAGGCTGTTTTTTTTTTTTTTCTCTAAAATATTCTTTATTTTAGCAATAAATTGGTATAGTTTACATTTCATAAAATGCACAGGAGTGGAGGTACAGTCAATGAGCATTAGCATTGTAATCACAGGTAATTGTTATTAAATCAAGATACTGTAGTTTTTTTTGTCTCCAGTGCCCCTTTCCAGTCAGCATTTTCTTCAGCTTTCCCATGACCCTCTTAATTTGTCTTAGATTTACTTTCTAGATATATAGTCAGTATCACGAAATCCTGGGCATTATGTGCTTGTTTTAATGTTCTCTAAGACACAAGAAACTGAGTGCATGCTGTTTATAGGAATGTACCAGCCTAATGGAAGCCCAGGGTGAACATTGAGTGTTGGGGAACAGAAGTCACTTCAGTCCTTCTTATCTGTTCATTCTTGCTTGCCACTGACTTCTGATTGCTGTTGTCTGCCAGCAGGCCTTAGGGATTTCTTATTAACATATGTCTCCGTGCTCCATTGTAACCCTTGTCCGACATGTTTGGTGGCTGTTTTTAGGGGCATCTTTACCACTTGTCAAGGAGTGGGAGCTCCCTGAGTGCAGGGGTGGTGAGACAGTCTTTTCTTCAGCTCCCAATTCTCAGTACTTGCTTGTTAAGGTAGGAGGACCACAAGCTAAAGTGAAATCTGAGTCATTAAAAACCACCGAAGGACCCAAAGGGACTTTCTCTCCTTCCTGTCTGGAAAATTCAGAACGTACTTTTGAGACAACAGGAAGATAGCCAATACACTTCTCTACAGTGCTAGAGACAGCCCATTAAGTACCCAGGGCCAGAGATGGGGCACGGGCAAGTACTCCTTCAGAAGGAACAGGTCAGAAAAGCTGCTGTCAGCCCAGCTGGAACTCTTAAGCACTCTGAGATGGGCCTCTGCTGTTAGAGGTCATCGGAGCCTTGGGCTTGCCTCCAGTGAAAGCTCTTAGTCAGAGTTTAAGAGAAATGTGTACCTAGCTGGTGAGTTTAAGGCACATTAAAAGGCACAGAAAACCTCAGCTACTTGATGCCTGAGTGTTGCTTGGAGCAGTTGCATAATTTTCACTGCCCTGTTTTCTCCCTTGCTGTTAACCTGGAGGACTGAGGGTAGGGACAACCTTTATTCATTTCTGTTTCCTTACATAATATCATGTGATTAGTACCTAGGAAAGATTTAGCCACTTTTGTTGTTGTTTGATCTTTGAGACTGGGTCTCAGTATGCAGTTCAAGTTGGCCTTAAACATTTGATCTTTTTTCTGCCTTCTTTCCTTGGTGCTGGGACTACAGGTGTTTGGCACATACCTGGCCAGTCAGTATTTGTGGCTAGGTAGATACAAAGGGGCCAAAAGTAACTACTAAGTTGTGCTCAAGTTCATCCTCCTTTGAAGCAGCCTGCAGACTTTCCCTTTGGTGTTCATGGTGCTTAGCTGTGCTAGAAAGGAAAAATTTATCAAGGTAAAATTTTTTCCACTGGTGATAAGTACATTATTATCATCATCATCAATCATCAAAATAACATATTTAGACATTGTATTAGAATGGTGGGTTTTAAATGTGAAAGGTGACTTGATGCCCAGGTCAGTTCTTTGAGAGGTGTTTTCATGGTGGGAAGCGGCTTGTTGCCGTGCCCTCTGATTCTCTTCTCTGTTGTTAAAAGGCTTGTGTAAGAAGCCTGATAGTGGCTGTGACCTACCGAGTAGCTGAATGGCCACTCTAGGGTTAATCGTATTGTGGCTTTTCAGATAATTTTCCATTCAGTTGTAATGAATGTGGCCAAAGTACCTGGAAATATGGTGTCAGTCTAGAAGTGCAGACTTTGCCTTGGGGTGGGAAGGAATGAAGCTCTTGGATGGCTAACTTAGGGCACCTCTTCTCCTAGTCTTGTTCTCTATAAGAAGGAAATGTTTTCATTTGGTCCGGTGAGAAATTTCAACTCTTGAAGATTACAATTTATTAAAATGGGTAGAAGATTAATATTTAGTCTGTCAAGATCAATACTGTCCCCTCTTTGCACTAATTGTCAGAATACTGTGCGAGGGCTGCCGAAGGCTAGTGGTGTGCGGCAGGACCCTGACATCACAGGAGTGGATTCAAAGGCAAACTGTCCTGCACCCTCTGGTATCGACTTGCAAATTAGCATCTGGAATCTAATTAAACAAGCTTAATGAAAGCAGCAGCTGAATGCTGCTGGAGAAGACAGCCAGCTTCCCCCCCCCCCCCTGATACGTATTCTGTACCACTGGAGCTGGTCACCAAACACATCGTGAGCACAGTTAAAAAATTAGCATTTATTTGAAGAATAGAAACTGTTTTCATTCTGTTATGCGTTTGGCATGCTCTGACGTCCCATGAGAGCCATGCCACAGCAGATAGTGCACAATATTTATAAATCCATGACAGGCAATAATAGCAACTTGAAAATTTCTTTTGCTAGAATCTCAAGTTGAGAGCTGCCAAAAGCTGAGAGGATCAGATCTGCAGTGGCAGCTGCTGTGCCCTACAGTTAGAATTCTAGACTTTGAAGATGCTCAACTTAAAGCAACGAAGACTGCAGGCTTAGCCAATTTCTGCAGGTTTCTAGAGCTCTGGCTCTCTGCCTTTTGAAGATGACTTGCTGAAGCTTCTACCATTGCCTGAGGCATGCGGACACCAGCAGGATCTTTCCCTCAGTCTTAGTGTGGCTTCAGTTTTAAGTAGCACATGCTTTGTCATTGCCCACTGTGATGGCCCTTTCTGTGGTGCAGTACTAAGGGATGAGCTCTTACCCTGGACCCTTCAGAGGGAAAGTAGGAAGATAGATGGTGACACATACAAGTGCCACTTCAGCCATCTGATTTATGGAGTCATATTTCATTGCTCGACTGGTGTTGGCCTCTAGAGAAGCCCTTGCAGATTGCTAAAGATGTGAGCACTCTCGCCCTAAAAGCTTGTGGTTATCTCACAAATGTGATGCCAAACACCTAGCTAGTGAAGAAACAAGATTAATCTGTCATTGTGGGCAGCTATAGATCCATTTAAATAATGGAAGACTTGATATCAATATGCTGCTCTCACAGCAAATCTTAGAAATGATTGTGTGTGTGTTTATTTAAGTAATGGAAGCAAAGCTGCAGACTTCATTACAGAGATCTGCATCATTTTGCTTTTTAAAATGTCTGTTGAGTTTATCATATAGGATGGCCTCAGAGGGAAACGGGCATAAGTTCAGTGTGGTTAGCTAGAAAGGGGACTGGGGCTAAGGCCTTGGAGGACTAGGCTGCTGGTTTGTTTCTACTGCACTTACAGCATGGCTCCAGAGGTCCTTGTTTGCGAGCCAAGTTTCAGAGTCCTTACCTGCAGGTTGCTGAGAGGATTGGGTGTGGGCAATAAAATACCTTCTATGACAGTGTACACGGAATTGGTTTTCTGTCTTCTGGTTAGTAGTAGGTTGAAATGTCACATAGCCACTAACAGGATCTGACATTGAGCTTGGTGGTTTATAGCACAGAAAGGTGAAAGTTTCCCTTCTTACCATCCAAGGCAAACCTGTGTGGTGGACATGAATGGAAGTGTTTGCTTTTGGGAGAGAAAGTGGTGAATGGAAATGCTGTAGTTTCGGATGTTTATAGTGTGCCTGGCTGCATTCTAACAGCCTCCCTGTATTTTCTCACTTTTCAACAATCTTGGAGGTCAGTGCTTTGTTATCCACGCTTTGAAGGAAAGAAAATCAGGCCATAGGAGGGTCAGTAACATGTGTGAGGTTACACAGATGGTCAGCAATGAGGTCAGAATTTGAACTCTTACCAGTCTGACTTTGGAGTTGTTTGCTGGACTCAGCTATTGTGCTGCTGTGTCCCTTTGCCTGGTGTGTAATTCTCTGACAACAGAGTAGAAGACATGTTACTCTTGGGGCACTCTGGAGTGTTGCTTTCCTCTGGTGAGGTCTTGTGAAGACAACAGAAAGCCAGGCATGTGTCAGATGGGGCGCACAAACATCAACCTACATTGAGCTTGGTGACAGGAGGATCCCAGAACAGGAGAGAGATATCGAGGAACATGGGAAGGAGAGGGAAACCTATTGGGCTATAGCAGAGTTTTTTCCCTTCTCCTTGAATCTAAGGCTGTTTTGTTTTGTTTTTTTCTTCCTTGTTTTCATCTGTATGTGTAGCCCATCTCAAATATCCTATGATTATTTCTTCCCAAAGTTTTCTGGTAATATTTATTTACAAGAAAGTTGTTTTGTCTAGATGGCTGATGTACAGATGACATAATCCTCCTCAGATTTAGTGATGAGACCAAGAGGTCTTTAAATGCCGGTGAGTGGCATTTATCCATTTGAGGCAAGTCACAAATAACTTGAACAGGAAAAAAAAAAAAAAATAAAAAGCAAAGCAAGACTATAGCATTTAAATAATGAGGTGTTCTCTCTTCTCCAACTGCCAAAAGTTTTTAATCTTCGTCAACAATTGTTCTGCCCGCCATCCTATTTAGGTCGCATCTGTGGACTCTGAGCTCAGGACCCTGACAAGCAGCATATGAATTCTGTAGTCATTAGTGATCTTGATCCTAATGCCTCTGTCCCTGCCACAGGGGCTCAGGTGTGGAAGCTGCTGGTTCATTCTCCCAGCTGACACGGAGAGGTTTAATGACTCTATAGGAAGGTGACCACTGGCTGGGAGGTTTGCTGGCAGAACCCACACCACAGAGAGTGGTGATCAAGGAGGACTCTGGGTGTTTAGCAGAGCACCTTCCTGTGCAGCTTGAATCCCATTGACATCAAACGAAGTTTTAAGTAAATGCAATTTTTTAAAAAGCCTGACCTTTAACAAATAGTAGAAATGATGTCAGCTTAGTGAGCCTCACTTGGCTTAGTCTATCAGATTTCGATTTTTAAGCTTGTATGTATGTGGTAGTTACATTGGTTTAAATGTCTTCTTGTCTAGAGAAACCCTGTCTTAAAACAACAATTACCTCTCCCCCGAAAAAAACCCCTACAATGTGGATTTATTGGTTGACTTGTGTTGTCATTAAGTATTTTGACCTTTTTTAGGTCATTCTCTTCTTGAAACATTGGATGCCTTATTATCTCATGACAACTTCATTGATAGATAATTTACACCCATATAATTCACCTTTGTACATAATAGCAGCTTTTACTGTGTTCATAAGAGTTGTACAGCTACCACCACAATCAGTTTTAAAACATTTCAAACCTCCTCTGACTCAAAAGACCAACGTTACGTCATTGCCTATTTACTGCCAAGCCATCTTCTGGGCATCTTTTTTTTCAATGGATGTCAGTGTGTGTGTGTGTGTGTGTGTGTGTGTGTGTGTGTGTGTGTGTGAAAGATGTTACTTATTTAATAATACTTCATATTGTAGCAGGTATCCGCACTTCATTGTTTTATTGTGGAATGGTCCATTGTATGGATATAGCATGCCTTCTATATCTGTCCATTAGTTGATAGTCATTTGGATTATTTCTACTATGTGGCTACCATACTGTGAACATCTATTGTGTGTTGTGGAGCAAGACTAACCTTTTGTGGTACTGCCAGATCTTTCCATAATTTCTGTGTTGATAGCAGCATAGGAAGGTTTTGATTGTTTCACATCCTTACCAATGCTTGCCACCTGTCATTTTGAGGACAGTCATCCAGGTGAGGCTGAATGGGATCTCACCTCAGATTTAATGACTTCCTTATTAAGTGTGACTGTGGAAATGTGTAGATTGAACAGTGTAATATTGGACATGCTTATGAACCTTGGTTTGGGGCATTAATTGGACTGATTGTGTATTTAATTAGTGAAAGGTCTCCTTTCAAGGCTCTTTTGGAGCTTGTTTTGTAATTTACCTTTGATCATAACTCTACATACTGGTTTTCCTTAAGACTAGAAGCATTAATGGGCTGGAGAGATGGCTCAGAGGTTAGGAGCACTGACTGCTCTTCCAGAGGTCCTGAGTTCAATTCCCAGCAACCACATGGTGGCTTATAACCATCTATAATGAGATCTGATGCCCTCTTCTGGCCTGCAGGTGTATATGCAGGCAGAGCACTGTATACATAATAATAAATAATTCTATAAAAAAAGAAAAGAAAAGAAAAAAAAAGACTAGAAGCATTAGATACAGAAAAATTGTGTTTTTAAGTTAGATTAAAAAAAAAGTTATAGCTGGGCGTAGTGGCACTCTCTTTTATTCCCACTGCTCAAGGAGGCAGAGGCAGGCGGATTGCTTTTGAGTTTGACACCAGCCTGTTCTACAGAGTGAGTCCAGGACAGCCAAGGCTAACACAGAGAAACCCTGTCTTGGAGAAAAAAAAAAAGTTACATTAATTTCTTTAGTATTTTTTTTCTGGTTTTACTCAACGTAAAACTTTAGGTCTTAGAGGTGTCAGAACCTCCAAGGTAGAATCCCGTAAGCCCTGCATAGAATTATTTATAGTAGTGCTTTCCAGTGGAACTGATTAGTGAAGCTTAGCAATAAATAGATACTGAAATTGGCATTTATGGGTTAGTGGGTGATGTGAGGGAATTCCCCGTTAACCCTTTTGATGGATGGTAGCGGGAAGCACTGTTGAGGGATGCCACCCACCAGCTCGGATGTGTAAGCATTTCCTTTAGGTCAGACAAGGGATTGTAGTTTTCCCTGTACAGTGGGAAGACTTTAAAGTGGGAGATTTGTCAAATTGGTTCTCTTTTAAAAAGTGAATTTGGTGCAAGGTTCTGAGTTTGATCTCCAGCACTGGGGGAAGAAAAAAAAAAAAAGGAATAAATAATATTTGTGAACAACACCAAAATGGGCTGTCAAGATAGATGGCTCAGAGGCATGGCAAAAGCACTTGCCATGAAAGCCCGGTGACATGAGTTTCATCCCTGGAGCCCATGAAAGAAGGAGAGAACTGAATCTTGCTAGTTCTGTCTGACCTACATGCACGCACGCACGCACGCACTCATGCACCCCAATCTAAGTAAAATAAACATTTCCTAAAAAGTGAGTTTGTTCCCTTGAATTGGAACCCACCTTGGAGAATCAGAAGGGACTTCAAGGTGCCGCTCCCAAATTTTCCTGTTTATATTGGCATTCTTTTTTTTTTTTTTTTTTTTTTTTAGAACTGAGGACCAAACTCAGGGCCTTGCGCTTGCTAGGCAAGTGCTCTACCACTGAGCTAAATCCCCTACCCCTATATCGGTATTCTTGTGGAACCTCAGAGGGCAAAGTTTTCTTTGGTCTTGTGTCTTGATGCCTGAAGAGGACTTTGGCTCCTTTCATATAGCACTTTTCGACAAAAGATCGTCTTTCTCCTTTTGGTTCTTTGGGATTTCAGAGTCTTGGCTTAGAATTGGATCCTTAGATGTTCATTCCTCTGGCAAATCCATGTCTTGTCAACTCTCCAGAATGCCAGTTTTTGTTTTTTGTTTTAGTTTTTTGAGACAGGGTTTCTCTGTATAGCCCTGGCTATCCTGGAATCACTCTGGCCTCGAACTCACAGAGATCTGTCTGCCCCTGCCTCCTGAGCGCTGGGATGAAAGGTGTGCACCACTACTGCCCAGCTTCCAGAATGCCAGCTTAATGTTGGTGGATTGTTTTCATTTCCACCTTTGTTATATTTTACTTGTAATAAAAGTTGAAAGTTAGCTATTTGGGGTACGGAATGAAGAAAGCTTACGTTTGTCCAGTTCCTCTGTTTAATCTTAGGGAGCAAAGGAAAAGAAGCTAAGAGGAAAGATGCAGAATTCCTGAATCGCTAGGTGACGGGGAGGGATTCCTCTTGAGCCAGATTTCCAGAATTCAAGATTCAGTGACTCTTAGGAAAATGACTCTGTAAATCCCAAGAGTGTCTTATTTCTTATTCTTTGAGGAATAATGAAAAATTATTTACAAAAAGTGACTTGAAAAGTATATTGCCTTTAATTCTTTTAAAGAGTTTTTCTGTTAAAAGTATTTCTGTGCTGAGTCTCATATTCCTAAAGAATCATTATGTGCCAGGTGTGCTGGCACGCCTTTAATCCTAGCTCTCAGGAAGGCAAAAGCAGGCAGATCTTTGTGTGAGTTCGAGGCCAGCCTGGTCTACAAAGCGAGACCAGGACAGCCAAGGCTACACAGAGAAACTCTGTCTCTTTAAACGAGGGGGAAAAAATCATGTGATTACTCAGCAGATTCTTACTGGTGCCAGCTGAATGCAACATACCGCACATGGTGCTGTTGGCAGAGGCCATTCTAAGTGTAGTGGAGACTTGCTGCACAGCCATTAACAAAGCAGATATAAAGAGGGATTCTTCTATGCTGTGGTCGATAGGTAATTATTTGTGATGCATCTCTTTGGAGCAGGTGCTCCTTCTGAAATGCTGTTGCTTCACATATTTCCTATAACTGTGAAATGTAGAGAGAAATGTACCATGGAGGAGAAATATTTCACAGTATGTTGTTGTTTGCACCTGTGGCAAAAATCCAACAGGCAAAGTAAGACTTTATGAATAGGGACTCTGTGATCAGAGGGCAGAAGCCAGATGCAGGGATGGTATTGAGTAGATTTAGTGTTTGGTGACTTCCATGTGTAGGTAGAATAAAAAAGAAGACACTCCTGGTAAGATGCTCTGCATTGTGATGTCAAAGAGTAAGGGGCATTTTTCACCTCTTGCAAAATAGAGTTGTTGACCTGAGTCTCTGTTCCATAAATTAAGGCCCTAAAAATGATCCCTTCATCGTCCTGGTAGTCAGGTAAAGCCAAGATTTGGACTTTCAGAGTTCCTCAGGAGAATAAAAGAATCTCACAAAGAATGAGAATCATAACTACTTACAAGTGACTGTTGGGGGTATGGGTGCGAGTGTGGATTTCAGAGTCAAAGTCAGTCAGTTACAAAACCAAGGAGCTGCCTGTGGACAGAAGCTTGTAGCATCTTGAACAATAGATTCCTGCTTTTCTTGTGTATGGATTAGAGAAATAAAAAGATGAAGTATAGGACTGAGTGTTACTGGATGGTAGCTTAGAATCCTATAAGTTTGCCTTGGCAGGTAATTTGGCATAAATTGTTAATGTAAATCTGGGTTAGTGGTGAAGATGTTATTTTAGTAAAAAAGATAAACTGCTGATTAATTCAGCATAGAACTCAATTACAAATTGAAAGTGTCTCTGCGGGACTCCCGGGCCCTAAAGACAGCAGATGTTGAATTGATACTCCAGCATATTTCACAGTGGTATGAAATATTAACATGGTTTATTATACTTGTGTGGTGTGTGATATCAGAAAGGGGGAGGCAATGGGCATGTGGGCGTGCAAAGCAACCTAACATTACACATCCGCTAATACACACTGAAGTGTGATTAGGAATTTTAGGAAATTTCCCCCCACCCTTATTTTTCTTTCTTTTTAAAAAATGAAGTGGCTCTGTGGAGAAATTATACTTAAAATACCATTTGGGGCTAAACATTTAAATGTCGTGTGTGTGTGTGTGTGTGTGTGTGTGTGTGTGTGTGTGTGTGTAGGTTTATGTTGTACATTGGTTAGCATTAACAAATGGCAAGCATGGTACATAGGTACTTAAGTATGCGGAGAGATACTGCTGCAGGCCTGAGGCCTACAGGGTCTGAACTGACTTCACTGCACTGCTGCTCAGCTTTGATGGCCTAGAAAGCTTTAAATTGCTTCTGTGTTGTTTTTACCTTCTCATGTAAAACGTGGTAATTAAAAAATGCCCCTGTAGTTTACACAGGCAGAGAAGGTTCATTTCTAGTAAAAGAGCCTCTGTTTTCATATGTATGTCTACTTGGGGGAGGGGGGAGTCAGCAGACTTCAGGTTTTGAAAGATCTGAACAAACAGCTGCCAATATTTGAAGGAATAGGCTATTCTTAAGAAGAAAGGGATGTGACTAAAGTTGGCTTAGATGAGGTATCTCAAAGTCATTACCTTTTTTGGTTTTGATGTGTTTTTCATGACAGCTTAAACAAGTGCTAGCTCTGGTAGCTGAAGTAAATAATAGTTCCAGAAGTGGCCAAATGATTAGGGTAAGAGTGACTGTATTGCCTTCGGCTTATTGGGAAGACTTTTTTAAAAGGCGCCCGTTCTCAAAAGCTCCTAAGCAAACTCCTCAACAGCAAAGTTGGCAAAGATAAGCCATTATCTATAGCCCCAGAAGAAAAGCTGGGTGGCTATGAGAGTCTCTGTAAGGACCTCTTTATGCATGCTGTTGACAGGCAGTTGTCTTTCAAAAAATGGAAGGCAGGCTTGTGCTCAGCCTGTGACACTTGCCTGTGACAGACCACTTAGTAGTACAGACAGGTCCACAAATAAACAACTCAAAGTATGTGGACAAATGTACAAGAATTTGGAATATGAGGGGCAGGTTTTAGAGGTAAGATGCTAGGGCTGTGAAGGGACGACTACACAGCAATGATGCACTGATGGAATGTCCCTGTGAGACATGCAGTTTGTCACAGTGGGCTTTGCGGAAGGGTAGGACACCAGCCCAAAAGGGGGTTTATTCTGTACAAAGGTACCTGGTGTGGTTCTGCTCTGCCATTTGTAGCCCTGGAAGTTCAGACAGTTGAACATATTTGAAAATGGGAAGACAAAACTCCAGACGTGTACTGTGTCTAAAGTTGTCTGAGTGGTCGGGTTTTTGGTTTTTGTGTGTGTGTTTTTTTGAGTTTGTGTGGCCTTCTAATTAGCATGTGCTCTCCACTGCATGCTAGGGCTGGAGCTTAGCAGCCCTGTCCCAGCATGTGAATATTTAAGTTTAGAAAGCTGCCACGTTCCATTAGAGGTGGTTGTGTTTCAGCAGTGGGTGCAGGAGCTGTGTAGACTTTTCAGATGTCCTTTGAGATTTACGTGGCAGTGTAATTGGGAGATACTGGTACTTAGTGTGTTGTGCATGGTGGAATGTGGGATCACCAGCTGTAATGAGACCCCAGCAGCATACCTCAGGAAGGTAGTTAAAGTTTTAACCTTCACAGATAATGTTACTTGTGGTTTTCTGTGAGATAAATTATACCACTCATTCTGAGCCCTGAAACTGTGCAGAAACCAAAACTGATAATAAGTTGTGCTAAACACACCACATGCACACATTCACGCAAATGCCGCTTGGTAGCATAGCTCTGTGAAAATGCTTGCAGGGAGCACTGTGTCCTTAGAATGTAGGCATGGTGGTAGTTACGACACTGGAACGTCATTTTTCTAAAATTGGAACTGTGGTAAAAGCAGAAAATTAAAGATATAATGATCTGTTGACTTTGATTTTATGACAAATACATTGTGTAGCCTTGGCTGTCCTAGAATTCACTATGTAGAGCAGGCTGGCCTTGAACTCACAGATCGGACTGCCTCTGCCTCCCAAGTGCTGGGCTTAAAGGCGTGTGCCACTGCCACCTGGCAATACCTTGCCTTTTAATTTAGGTGAAAGCTGAATATACTAGCAACACTCCTATTTCAGCACTTGGGAAGCTGAGGCAGGAGGACAGCCTGAGCTACCTAGCAAAACTCTGTTTCAGGAAAAATTTAACACCCCCCCCCCCAAAAAAATAAAAACCTCCTTTTATTTCATGGGTACAAGTGTTTGCTTGCCATGTACACATGTACACCACATGTGTATCATCTGGTGGGCAAGGAGGCTAGAAGAATGCGTTGGATCCCCAGAACTGGAGTTCCAGACAGTTGAGAGCTACCATATGGGTGCTGGGAACCCAACCCAGATCCTCTGCAAGAACAGCAAGCACTCCTAACTGCCAAGCCATCTCTCCAGCTCCTAAAAGGATTTTTTAAAAAACCCATATGAATAGTTGGAGTAAAGGAACACCAAGACTGGTTCAATGGAGTATGTGCATTTTGAAGAGAGCTGCTTGAGCCCTGGACCTTTGCTTTTCCTGCAACTCTGCATAGGCCTGCTGATAAAGCAGAAAATATACTACTAGTGTGGATTGAAACTAGATTTTATGGAAGGCTTTGGGAAGACCATGTATTTAAATTGCTAGTCGGTTGTATCAAAAGCTTGCTCTCCAGCATTATGCCCCCAAAACTTTTAAACTTTTGTCCTTGCCTTTTAGTTATGATTTAGTTAAGATTTGTAATTAGCAAATGACCTTATGAAAACTCATTCTGTTTTGGGAGAGCTGTATTTTAGAGAATGTGAGCCTGTGGACCTCACAGGCTTCCATTTACAGTTTGTTGTGGATAGATGGTACGGTGAAGTCTTCGGGGCCTCTCCGTTTTTAGCCCAATGTAAGCAGCTGGATGCTAGAGAGATGCTACAGTTGCATAGCTTAAGCCACGGTGCCATAGTTTTAGAGGGAAAGTGCTTTAAACCTTTAAGTGTTGATCAGCTCCAGCTTATTAATGATTAGACAGGCATCATTGCTATTTTGTTGATTGTTTGGAGTTTCTGGTATTTTGAGTGAACAAAGCATGGACTTCGGGATCAGACCAAATGGCTTTTATCAGTGTCTGTCTAGTCACATGCATAGGCTGGTGGTTTGTTACCCTCTGCTGCTTGGCTTCTTGCATTTGTGAAATAGGCATGCAGGTGGGAACACTTGAGGGTTTTTTGAAGTGGTGATGAGGTGTGCTTAGTGTAGTTTATTAGATGTGAATTCACTACCTACTTTAGAAGTTTCTAGTGAAAGACAAAAAATGTGCTTTCTGCTTCATATCTGAAATACAGCAGTGAATTCTATATGGAAGGCACATTGGCAATGAAGACTTAAGACTTCATATTGAAATTCATTTGCATTATGATGATTACTTTCATAATTGATTTATTGGCTCTGAATTGGGTGCTGTTATTATCAGTTCAGAAAGAGTGAGGCTTTGCCTTGTAGCCTTGCTGGCAAAGGCTAGTGAGAGCAGGGGAGTCAGTCGGCAGCAGCCACTATGCACTCTCTGCATGCTGGGCTCTGGACTAGCAACTTCTGCTTTGTCTGATTAGAATTTGTACAGGAACACCTAAGACTTAAAACCCTTGGTGCTAGATTAGGGCCTCTTATAGGCAGGACCTAAAAATGCTGTGTGATGAAACCACTGAGATCCACAGCTAGTAATTAGCAGGGCTGGGTTCATGCTTGGTCCTTATTCAAGTCAAGGCCAGTGAGGTGGCTCAGTGATGAAGGTGCTGGCCACCAAGATTCACATACCCCCCATCTTTAAAAATGTACAAATTAAAAATAGTCTTTAGTGCTCTAAATACACCTATTAAATCCAGACACACACACTCATTCTCTCTCTCTTTCTCTCTCTCTCTCTCTCTCCCTCTCCCTCTCCCTCTTCCTCTCCCTCTCTCTCTATCTGTCAAGATGGGGCATTACTGTATAACCCTGCTTCACTAGAACTATGCAGATCATCTGGCCTCAAACGGGGCAGACCTTCTGCCTGTGCATCTTGAGTCCCGGGATACAGGGGGCTGCCATCAGATCTGGCTTTCTCGTGCCCCTTGGAAGCACCTTTTCTCTGCCCTTAAGGAAGTGAGAGTTTATATGAAGACTTTTTCTTGAGGTCCAGGAAAAGGTGATCAGCTCAGGGGACCCCTCAGGGCGTCCTAATTGTTCCCCTCTTCCCTGTCCTTTCCCTGCTTACCATTCTTCCTGGTTTTGTTTTTCGGGCCCTCTCACTATGCATCCCTGGCTCTTGGAGCTTGGTAGGTAGACCAGGTTGGCCTTGAGTTCACCAAGGCCTCTGCCTCTGCCTCCCGAGACAAAGATGTGCACCACCGCACCCTGCCAGTTACCGTTCTTAAGCCTTTCTGCTTTCCTTCCTCATATCCTGGCCTCACATAGGGCCACCCTCTTGGGCCCACCGTGGCCCCTTAGTGCTTCTTTCTACACACTTGTAGCTCTTGTGCACAGCTTGGCTGTTCCTGTGTGCTCATTCAGCTGTACTCTAGGGGTCAGACAGGAATTTTTCATAGTCCTGCCATTTATTAAATGGGAAATGGCATTTGCAAGTTGATTCTTGCCCAGGTGAGATTTTCTGTTTTTTCACTTGATATTTGTCACCCCTCTCCTGTTAGTTCAATAAACTTTCTATAATTCTTACTTAACTTGATCTTGCCCCTTTCTAGTGACATCTTTGAAGGACTCTATTATAGAAACCTATCATTGTCTAGGGATTATATCTATTATTGTCTTTCCATTGCCCCACCATAAAAATAGTTGTGATGAAGTTACAGAGAGCCGGGCGTGGTGGCGCATGCCTGTAATCCCAGCACTCGGGAGGCAGAGGCAGGCGGATCTCTGTGAGTTTGAGGACAGCCTGGTCTACAAAGCGAGTCCAAGACAGCCAAGGCTACACAGAGAAACCCTGTCTCAAAAAGCAAACAAAGAAAAAACAATAACAACAAAAAAGAAGCTACAGAGAACCCTTTTGTGCAGGCTGCATTCATTCAGAGGAATGCTTAGTGGCCATGACATCCTAGATACCCAAGTGGCACCCTCTCCTGACCACCTCCTGAACTCATAGCTGCCCACTGAAGTCTTCCTCTTTTCCCACTAGTGAACCAAGCTGTTCTCTCCAGTAACACTTGACAGTTTTGTCCTGCTCCTGCTTTTGGTCTCTTCTCCACTGCTTTCAGTCCCAGGTTCTGCAAGTCTAACCACATTAGCTCCTAGCTTAAAATGTGCACGGCCTCCCAGTGCTTAGCAGGGCTGATCCTGTGTGAAATTCAGCTCCAGTCAACTACCTGTCTAGCCACAACTTTCTTGCTCCCAGATCCCAGTTCTTCTCCTGACATGCCACTTCTGCCCTTTGTGTTGCTTGCTTTCACCCCTTTCACAAGTCTTGGCACAGTCCTCATGACCTGAATCGTGGGTAGACCTCTGACTACCCACAACTTCTTGGTCAAGCTTGCCTCTTGGTAGCTCTTGCTTTGCTATAGTAAGATTACTTATCCCTTTCTCCTTTGGAGCGTATGTATTCCTCCCTGACAAGCTTTGCGCAGACCTCATTTCTGGCATGGTGGTGCCTGCAGTATGTGCTTATTATTAAATCTAGGCATGAGTTCATACAGAACTGACTGGACCTGAATGTTCTATGAACAATTTTGTATCATTTGAAATTCGTTCTATTTGTGACTATCTTGAGATTTCCTAGAACAAGGGTACTCTGTACAACCTTGCCTTGTCTGCCCTTTATTCTTAGATCTTGAGGCTATGGACACATATGCAAGTACTTGGGCACAGGATGAGACTGCCGTACAGATTTCTTTTTGTTTCTATCCCTTTCCCTGCCACACTTTTGCCTTCTTCCCTCCTTCCTTCCCTCCTTCCTTCCTTCCTTCCCTCTTTTTGTGTTGAGAGTGCAACCTAGGGCCTCACATAAGCTCGGCACCTACTCTTACTGAACTGCACCCCCAGCCCAGGGTCCAACTTCCTCATTTTCCTTCCCATTTTCAATCATAAACTCTGTGTGTCTCTAGAACTGGCTATTTCATTTCAGGAGAGAGATAATAGATTTTGAGGGTCACTAGGCATAGTTCTCACATTCTTTTTAAACCTAAGCTTGCTTGTCTTTTCTTTCTCTCCTTACATTTGATTCAGTGCAGCCTTGGAAATGTATATTTGTGTACACTGTGCTGTGAACACTGATTTCCTCTCCTTGTGGAAAGCAATATGTTCTCGTCTCTTTTGGTCTTTTTCCCTCTGGAAGCTTAGGTATTTTTCTTTCCATTCACTGTCACAGATTCCGGCAAAACCACTTGCCCGCCATCAGTTTTCCTAATGGTAGGATAGGGAGAGAGACTTTGGTGGTGCCAGGCACTAGTTTGGCACAAATCCCTGGCTCTTTTCACACACAGCTGAGCGCCTGTGGGTACATCAGCCAAGCTTTGTGTACGCCCCTACATCCTCACCTGCAGAAACAGACGAGGGCTGGAAAGCATGGGTGTTTAGCCCAGCAGTTCTCCACAGCTTCTTTTACTCTAGAGCTCACCAGTAGATTTGTAAACACTATGTATCTGGGCCATTCCTGTCCTTTTATTCTTCCTCATAGCTCTTGGACAGAGGCACTGTCTTCATTCTTACATACAGCTCAGAGAGTGACTAAGCTTTCTAGAGCTTTATTTATTCTTGCTGTCCTTTTGTGGCCCATTGTGACTGTGCATCCTGTGTGCATTCCACCAAGCCTCTAGCTGTGGTCAGGGTTTCCTTGCGTGGATTATCTGGGACAGCCAAGTTGGGCCTTCCCATCCTTGTTAAGAACCCCTAAAACCTCTTCTGCACCCACCACAAGCTTACCTTTATACTTGTATCACCCACATCCTGGTTCACTCTCACACCCATACAGTGCAGGTACCCCCAGAGGTCAGAGCCATTGGATCCCCTGGAGCTGGAGTTACAGGCTACCTGGCATGAGTGCTAGGAGCTGAAATTGGGTCACTTGCAAGAGTAGTAAGCACTCTTAACCATGGGCCATCTCTTTACCACCCCCACCCCCCAAGTTGTTTGTTTGTTTTGAGATAAGATTTGCTTTTAGCCCTAGGCTAGCCTTGAATTTATGATCCTCCTGCCACAATCTCCCAAGGGCTTAGATTACTACAGGTATCCGTTGAAATACTTGGCTCACTGCTAACTTTAGAAGCACAGTTACAGTTTATTTCTACACAGCAATTTCCAAGTGTTTGACAGGCAGACCTTTTACCCTAAGAGCTCAATCCAGACCCAGAATTTGGATATCTTTACTTTGTCATTCACCCCAGTCTGCAAAACAAATTAGCTTTTTCACTATAAAGGAAGTGGCCACACACAGAGAAGGGGCGCTTTTAAATACCCCTTTGAATTCTTTTAAGTTTTAGTCACCTACCAGCCATTAAAGTGAGGTCCTGTCAATGGCATAGTTTAAACCTCAGCATATTAACAGGTCACTACAAGATGTTATGTTCAAGCCCTTTATTCCTTGCTGTTAATCGTCCCTGATTGGTCTCCAGTTAAGACTGGTATAATTTTGGAGTTTCTCTCTTTGGTATGGCTACATCTTTGAGTTTGGCAAAGCTGCATGTGTGTTTGAAGTTGAGATTGTTCCTTAACTTATTGCTGTACGTGTTGCATATTGATTTCCTGGCATTCAGACATGGAAAAAGTATGAGGTGCAGAAGTGTGCCCCTCTCTGAATCACTCCCAGACTTAAGCTGTTCTGCTTCAGACCATCAGAGCAGTAGAAAATATTACTACTTGGTGTGTATGTGTTGTGTGTGTTGGCATAGTGCTAAGGTTGGTGGAGTTCAGGGCTTCTCTTTATTAGGTAGTCATACACTGACCCTTAACTCAGACACAGGGAACTGTTCCAAAGTAAAGAAAGGTTATGTAAGTTTCCCAAGATTAATTTGGATTATTTTAATAAACTAACTGCTGATTGATTTAACATTTCTTGTTTCTTTTCTTTTCCCCATTCCATGAGATAGGATCTCACTGTGTAGTCTAAGTGCCCTGGAACTCATAGCGTAGAACAGCCTGGCCTCTATCACTATATCCACCTCAGGAGTACGAGGACTAAAGCCATGCACCACCATTCTCAGCCATGTTTAATATATATTGTCTATGGTCGGTTGTCACGTAATGCAGGAGATCTGTTGTCTCCATCCCTCCTTACTAAAATTTGAACCATCTGACCAGTATCTGCCCAGCCCTCTCTACTTGGTTCCAAGGAGTTAAATATATGGTGTCAAAAAAGGAACACATTGTTAACAACTAATGGGGGTAAATGCAGATTCGGTAGCAAATAGAAAAAGGAATAGAAGCTATGTGAGAATTGGGCTACCATGCTATCCACATCCTTATCACCAGAGGAAACAAAGGGAGGAGAGCCAACTGTCTCCAGTTCCTGGTGGAGAGGGATAGAAGCCAAAGGATGCTTCTGTGGGGCTATGAAAAAGTAATAGTAGGACTAGTAGCTCAGTAGGCAAAGTACTTGCTGTACTGTACAGTCTCGAGGACCTGAGTTCAAACTCCCAGCAGCAGGGGGCCCACTGAGGCAGGCAGATAGATGTAGATCTTCCAGAGCACCCAGCTTCAGTTCCCAGCACCAACATAGCAACTCACAGCTGTCTGTAACACTTAAAGTCTGACACCCACACATAGACATAGATGTAGGCAAAACACCAATACATAAAAAGTAAAAACAATTATTTTTTAAAAATGTGGAATGCAACATCATCCTCTGGTTTTCCCATGCACTTATAGATACCCACACATACCCTACTCCCAGCCAAAACAGCAGACACAGAGAGCTCTACCCTTTCCCAACCCTTCCATCTAGCTACTTACTAGACAGTTATTTTCCTGCAGCTAACCAGTTTTGTTTCTTTTTAATTCTAAAGTTTTTAGTTACAAATATATTGTTACAAACAACTGGCCATATACATATATTTTTACATTTCAAATGCATCTAAATGGTATATTAGGCTTTTAGTAAAATATTTACTTAATATTTTCCTTGCTCCCAGTGTAAGTAAAGCCATGCTTGGTATGCATAGCCAAACTGTGAGGTTATACAGGGTTTATTTTAAAAGGATTAATTTGAAGCTGAACTGTGCAGGATGCCCATTGGCTGGCACACCTACATTCCACTCTGGTGACACTGCCAATCTGAAAACCACTTTAGTGAGAAGAGGAATTGGATTAAGCTGCAGATGGGATAAGGTGGAGAAGTTCCTCTGCAGTGCTCTTTGGACCCACACTATAGCAATGCTGAGGTAATCTATCAGTTTGTGAGTGTCTACAAAACACAACTCTCTAGATAACAGGTTTAGAGTAAAGATTTAATACAGTCTCCATCTCCTATGATGTTGCAGTGACAGTTTAAAACTCATTCTCTAAATCTCAGCAGACTTTATAGCTAGCAGTGGGCCAGTATAAAGTTTAATAGCGTTACAACACATAAATCATCTTTTAAAGATGCTACTAGTAGCTCCAATATTAAATGCAGACAATCGCCTGTGGTATAAATAATTTATCAAACACCGTTTCAGATTAGCCTTCCATGCTGAGTTATTTATTTTAGCCTTTTCTGTACGATTCCTAAGGCACTTTTTGAAAGATCCATTACTGGTCAGTTTAATGAACTTGGGGGTCTGTTTTGTCCCCTCAAGCACTCGGGTACAGCTGTGGTGACCATTACATGGCCGACGTGGACCTCTTTGTGCCTTTTACAAGTGCTGCCCATTTGTCATGTAGCGGTAAATGGAGCTGCACATTGGAGTCCAGGGACACATTGTGCGGTGCAGTGATGGAGACAAACAGATAGCTCTATAAAGTGCTGCTTGTCACAGCTGACTTGGAGTACAGTACATCACTCTTATTGTAATCTCATTTAAGAAGCAGGGTGGCCCGGGGGACTGATATTCCCAGTTAGTTTGGTCTTTGTAGCCATAAAGCAGGAAGTGTTCCTTTTATATTCTCTGAACTTTTAGGGAGTGTGCTTTGCTTGGATTAATTATTGCAGGGACTTTTCCATGGCACTGGGTGAAGGTTTGTCAGCAGGTTTGTCTCAACTGTCTTTTCCTGGGTTGAGGTTTGGTACCTGCAGCTGCTGCTGAGGGGTGGACTGCATCTTTTTAGGAGCCTTCTGCTTGCTTTATTAAATAAGTTGGCCGCCATTAAGCATTTGCCGTGCACCAGTCACTAAAGTAGGTGCTTTCTGTGTTTGATTTTTAGTTTTTGCTGCAAACCTGTGAGGTAGAATTTATTATCATATTACTGAGAAGGGCAACATCTCAGAAAAGTGGTTACTTGCTCCCAGCTATAGAGCAGGAAGTAGAAGTCTGCAGATATGGTTCTGTCTGCTTCTACGTCTGCTAGATGACCTTGAACCCGCGACCCTCAGGTTTCTTGTCACCGGGGTCATGGTGGGCTCGTGCAGGAGTGTCTTGAAGCTGTTCTATCTTAAAGGGCTATTTTTCTAGTAGCTGGGATGTGCCTGGCTGGTCTAACACACTGAATCTCCAAGTTCCCTTGAGATAAGCAGTGTAAATCCACGAGCAGCTGGCTGGTTGGAGGAGGATGCCTGCGCAGCAGGGGGAGAATGGAGCACCTGGGCCTGGCCAGCTGCGGGCACAAGGTTTGCAGGGCTGGGTCAGAGCTCCTCAGCAGCACCTGTCCCAGGCAGATGTTGCTCAGGACTCAGGTTACCTCAAATCTTCCAGAAAAATGAGGTGTGGAGTCCTAGAAAGAATGAATCTTAGAGGAAGAAACTGTTTCTTGAATGTTCTGTGGGCAAAGTTGATAAAATGTGGTGTTTCCCCCACCTCCTAGATTTTTCTTGATAGTTTTCTAAAATATTGGTAGCACGTTAAAGACAAAAGTTATTTAGTTGTAAAATGTTACTCTAAAGAAAACAAAACGTGAGTACACCCAGTAGTATAGGTGCACGTGTACCTAGAAGTCTGTTTGTCACGGTGTGTTGGAAGACAGCATTTGCCTAGAAAGCAGTTCCCTGAGCAGGTCCCTGAAAGTTCTCCTTGAAGACACTGTACACCAATGGGCAGAGTTGTGCTCATTTACAACCTCCTTGTGTTTGGAGAGAGTTTGCTGCTGAGGAGAAGAAAATGGAATAAGACCATCATCTTTTGTTTTGAGTCAGGGTTTCTCTCTGTGGCCTTGGATGTCCAGGAACTTGCTCTGTAGGGCAGGCTGGCCTTGAACTCAGAGATTAGCCTGCCTCTGCCTCCCAAAGGCATGTCACCTTCATTTCAATATTGATCCCTGACGTGACATTGTCACAGTATTACTCTCTCCTGTGGAAGGTAGAGAGGCCCTCGTCAGGTGGGTAGTCCATGCTGTGGGAAGCCCAGGGCTCCCCTGCACTATAATAGAGATGACTGCCAGAGGAGCTGCTTCTTGGGCCAGACAGAAATTGGCAGTCACCATTCTTAAACTTAACCCAGGTATTGAGATTCATAGTGACACAACCTTGGTGCCCCTGATTGGTGAAGAGCCCAGAGCCCCAGAAACGTTACTTGTTAGCTGATATGGTTCGTGGCTACCACAAACCGGTTTTACTATTTACTGTTTGCTAGCTGTGTGACCTTAGGGCTCATTCTCAGCCATACATTCTGATTAGTACGAGCCTTAGGAGATGTTTGGTAAGTGGAGTAAAACTGGTGCCTGACTCAGTATTTAACACATTATGGTAGGTTCTCAGTTACTATGGAGTTTTCCATTTCATTATGTGTGTGTGAGCCAGCCAGGGGGTGGGGGGGAGGTTGTCCTTAAAGAATCATCTTCCCTAGAATTGGTAAGGAAGTTTAAATGTTTCCCCAATTTGTAACATAATGATTTTACCAATAGACCAAATTATACATAATATATTTTCAAAATTTGCACTTTTGAAGTGTGCTTTTGCCAGCAATCTCCTTCCGTGTTCAGATGTTTGCAAAACAGAGAATCACCTACACTCGGTAACACCTCCTGCCCAGGTGAACTAATACAGACAAGACAGGCGTGTGTAATAACAGTTTATGTATTTCCATGCCCTCCATGTCATCCTCCCTTGGGAACTTAAGGTCTGCGGCTCTAAGTGCTGCCTGTTGGGTATTTTTTTCTGTCCCATGTGCCTTGCTGAGAGAGCCCCAGCTACACAGATGAGAACAGACAAAGAAAGGCAGTAGTTAAGTGGAGAAAAGTGAAGGGGGAGAAGGGATGGCGGCCGAGCAGGGGAGCAAGCAGGGCGCTCCCAGCGTGCGTGCACATGCACATCTAACGTTGGTTAATACGCAAAGTGAGTTGGAATGAGGTTGCATTTGTTAAGCGGGTGGTTGGGTTTTGCTGTCGATGTGGGAGCAGTCTTCACCACCATCTCCTGTATACCACCTTTCCTTGTTTCTGATAAGGCTTTTGCAGGACTATTGAGAATCAGGAGAGAATTCCTGACTAGATGGCTCTATGGGATGAATTCTTACAGCACTGTGCATATGCACATGAGAGTGACTTGCTTCACTGCCTTCACAATGGTGTCCACTGCTGGTTTGGTAAAGACCCCCACCCCCTTACAGAGTTGTCTTTTTACTCTTCTGGGTCTGTAGAGGGCACTCCTGTTACTAGTATTCCAGCCTGGCTCAGATTTTCTCATAACTTGAAGCCTTGAATCTGCCCATTGAAGTTCTTGGGCCAAATTTGGGCAGTCAGGACATGGGGTTTGAAGTTGGGGCGGGGTGTTACTGAGAGGTGTGCAGTTTTGTTGGACTCAGGGGTCTGTACTCTTGTGCTGTTGGGAAGCAGCTTCAGTACATGCTAGAAAAGGCTGGCTCATTTTTGTCCTTGTTTCAGCTTGGAGGGCCATGTTCTGCCTTGCTGCCTGCATTGCTCTTGTTTCCTGGATGCCTTTGTTTACAGCCTGCCTTCAGCTCTCCTTGAAGCTTTGCCGAGACAGCCATTATTGTCTGTCCAACTTAGCCTTTGACTCTCATCATTGGTTGGAGCAGTCATATGGGCCCGATGCTCACAGTGTGAACTTGTAAAATCCCAAGAGGATGAAGTTCTGGGGCCTCTATCTGTGGCCCTGGTGTCTCCCTTGGCATATGATGGCTCTCTCTTAACTAAGAAAGTCATGAGGAACTTTAGAGGAGAAGCAGCAAGTCGCTTCAGGAAACTTACGGGCTCATGGGTGGGTAGAGGCACTCTGCCAGCATTTCCCCATAGCCACAGTTGTGCTTTGGTGTCAGCTTGTCTCAACACTTACCAGGGTCGAGCTTCTCCATTATGTTACCAGGAAGTCAGTTTTCTTAGGTTTTTTGTTTGTTTGTTTGTTTGTTTTTCCTTCTTCTGACATGTTCACTCTTCTCTTTTATTTTATAAACTTCAGTTTTTGTCTTCCCCCATCTTTAGGTGGGAGGATTCTATCTAGGAGTCAATGTTAAGATACTTCAGTTGTTTAGCAAACTAAGTCCATGAGTCAAATTTAGCTCAACACTGTTTTATTAATGAAGTTTAAAATTTTTTTCTTTATTATGCATACAGTGCTCTGCCTGCAGGTACAACTGCATTCCAGAAGAGGGCATCAGATCACATTATAGATGGTTGTGCAGGACCTCTGGAGGAGCAGTCAGTGCTTTTAACCACTGAGCCATCTTTCCAGCCCTTGGAATGAAGTTTTATGGGGACACATAATCACCTCGTTTATGCATAGCTTGTGGCTGTTTTGTGCTATGTGGTGGTGTTTAGTAGTTGTAACAGACAACTGTGCCCAGAAACCTAAATTGTGTACTGTCTAGCCCCCATGAGAAGAGCTCACTGAGTCTTGCTTTAAATGACGCTGACAGCACATGATGGTGAAGAAGGGGCATGGACATGATGGGTTTGAAAAGCCTGGGCCCCTACGTAGCACGGGAAGAGCTTTTGGCAAGCCACTGGAGTTCTTCGTTGTCTTCTCTTCCTCTGAAAAATGGGTGTTGAAAAGCTTTGGAGTTCTAGAGAATTTTTGTTTTTGTTTTTTCAAGACAGAGTTTCTCTGTGTAGCCTTGGCTGTCCTGGATTCGCTTGTAGACCAGGCTGGCCTTGAACTCACAGAGATCCTCCTGCCCCTGCCTCTCTGAGTGCTGGGATTACAGGCGTGCGCCACCACGCTGAGCTTTCTAGGCCATACCATCCTGAACTCGCCTTATTTTAAACACCTCCCATGAACAAACACATCTGAGAAGCATGCTGTCATTCTCCATGGATACAACTATGACTGCCTTTTGCTTTCTCAGGAGGAAGAAGCTAAGAAGCTAGTGAGTGAGGCTATCTCAGCTGGCATCTTTAATGACTTGGGGTCTGGAAGCAACATTGATCTTTGTGTCATCAGCAAGAACAAGTTGGACTTTCTTCGTCCATACTCAGTGCCCAACAAGAAGGGGACTAGGTAAGTGAAGGGGATGGCATTTTTTCCTGTGCCCTGTCACATTTGGTATCTCCATGCCATCTGAATTGGGCCTTCTGGATTTTCCCACACAGAAAAGCCAGTGTTCCAAAAGCAGCTTATATACGAGCCATTGAGTCAGGGCTACTTTATGCTCACAGCTGCGGTCAGGCATGGAAAAGTCTTAATCTATCATGTGTTAGCAGGAGAGGTGGATTGGGTCCAGGAGAGACCTTCAGGCTGAGAATTGGGACATAGAGGTGTCATTCCCACCCTCACCCCCACCCCATGTTTTCTTCAGTATCTTAAGCCCTAGATGGAATCTTGTGAGGTGTTTAGGTTTCATGATAGCCAGCCCACAATTTTTCTTCAAGCTGGCCCAAGACATTGTAAAGGTTCTAATCTTGTGGCTAGGAGCCTCTGAATTGTGGCCATGGTAGCTACTGGTGTTGTTTATACTATAGGGTAGTGCCACTGAACCCGTGGCTTAAGTTCCATGGATACCACACCTCAGTGGTGCAAGCCAGGATCTGAGCTGTTAGGTGATGTTCTAGGTCCAAAAGACCTGGTAACTGGTGTCTACATGTACCTGTAGCTCATTGATTGACAGTTCTCATGGGTGTTTAACCGCTTGAGCGTTCTGGGCTCTGGTTTGTAGCATAGGACCTCTGGAAGGCTTGCTTCTACACCCACTGAGAGTCCCTAGCTCTAGATTCACAAGGAAAGGATAGGTCTTCAGTGCCAACAGTGCTGTACTATAAGCTGCTCTCAGAATTTGTGGAAGCTTTGTGCCAGACAGTTCTGGGGTGGGTGACAGAGATGGCCACTGGTATCAGTGTTGTATTTGAAGTGGCAGAGCTAGCTAGTGTTATCCCAGTTCCTCAGGCCTTAAGTGAAAAGGGAAGCTGCCTTTAAGATACAGGACTAGTATGGGAGAGCAGCTTCCACTGAAGGATGCTGATCCTTGGGGAAGAGAACAGGGAGTTGTTCTGTTCCATGTGGGCTGAATAGTCAGTCTCCCAGGCAGAGAATTTGAAAAGCCACCCTTAGAAAGCGGATGTAGCTGCAAAAGGAACCTTTGGGCTAAAGGTAGCACTGTGGAGCCAGGGATGTGGTTCTGAGGCAGAACACTTCACTAAACTGTGTGAGGCTCTGGGTTCCATCCTTGTCAAAGGGTGGGATGGGCCTAACAAGGTTGCTGCTGCTGCATGCTGGCAGAATCAGGACTCTGTAGAGTTAGAGGAGCTTGTGTGGATCAAAGGGAGCATCTTGTGCTCAGAGACCTGCCCCAAGGAAGCAGGTCAGGTGGACGTGTCCTGTGGTCATCCACTGTGCCCTGCAGAGACAGTTGACTTGAGTGCTGTTGAAGTGATGCTTGGAGCTTGGCTGTGGACTGTGTTGTATTGTGGTGCTTCTAGAGTTGTGAGGCACTCAAATTTGCTGTATAAAAGGATGTGAGTTTTAAGTGGCAGCCTGGAGTCACGTGACTTAAGTAGCATGTACCGAGAGGATGGTGGGGTTTGGAAGGAAAATTGAAAGCCAGTGCTTTTTCTATTATGTAAGTGTTGTCTGACACCCCTTCCCTCTTCAAGTGTCCCCATTTTGTAGCATTTGGAAGTGAAGGGAGGTTGACTCCCTGAAGCCAGAGCTGGAGTCCCCAGAGCCAAAACTATATAGTCAAACCTGTTGCTGTCTGGGCACTTGAGCAGAGGTCTTACTGCTTTTGTTTCTCTCATCAGGTTTGGCCGGTACAGGTGTGAGAAAGGCACTACAGCTGTCCTCACTGAGAAAGTCACCACTCTGGAAATCGAGGTGCTAGAAGAGACTGTCCAAACAATGGACACTTCGTGAATGGTGCTGGGGGTGGTTGGTTCTCTCTCTGGGTGACGGGGGGTACACACCACTTCACCCCACCCCATCAGAAAACATGCATTCGGCTACTGCTTGCCGAGTGAGGCTCAATTAAAAAAAAAAGATGAAAACCACAGTTGAGTGGCTGTAATGTGGGGACTGTGGGCTCCTATTGACCTGACTTTTCCTTCCATTTTCTGCATCTTTCCAGCACCAGTCTGCATTCCAGTGAGTGTCATCGGTGTGGCCCTCTGAGACCGTTCTCTGTGGCCAGAAACCAGATTGGGTTCCTTCGGTTCCACAAGTGTATGACCCAGCCCTGTGCTCGCTTACTTTATCTTCACTTGGGTGTAGCCCCAGGCATATGTCCTAACAGGTATAGAGCAGCCTGGACCTCAAGTGGAAAGCAGTGGCCCAGGGGATGCATGCACGCACAAGGCCCCAAGTTTCCCCTACCCCTCACAAGACAGAACACAAGGTTTGAGTTCTCAGACTGTATATGCTCAGGTCTAGAAAAAGGCAGATGGACACTAGGCTTTCCCATGGCACTGTGAAACTGGTGTGCTGCACTCTGGCCATTCTCATGACAACCTAAGGAGTGCTTGGGGCTTGCTGGTTCTCACTGCTTCTCTGGGTGGAGATTGGTGGAGACTGTGCACATCCCAAGGGCTGTTTACTGGGTGAATGGCTCTCTTATGGGCAGTAGGTGGGTGGGGTGTTGAAATTAAGTTCTTTGGTTTACAGAGGCTAATTGTGCCAAGACCAGATAGAACAGAGCCTCTGAGAACAGACACAGTACTTAGAACCAGGAAAACTTTCTAGACTTAGTGCTGGGCAGGAGACTGACTTTGATCCTCCCCCAGAGTGAGCTGGGGAGGGACACTGGAGGCCAGCTTCCCTTGTGGAAACTGCTTCAGAGAGTACAATGCAATGGATTTGTCGTGGCTGATGCTTTTCAGTATTATTTGAGGAACTTAAGAAATACTCGGATGTTACTTGGACTAGCTGGGCCTGACAAGTTGTTTCTAAAAGGCGCCTCAAGGAGTGCTGTGTTGTGTTTGCTGTGTTTGGTCTGCACTGACATTGTGTTGGGGCCACAATGCCCCACCCCCGACCCCCAGTTGCTCAGCAGTCACCCCCCTCCCAACTGCCTAAAATATGAAGAGCTTGATCTGAGCAGAGGCTGTAACTGGAGTGCAGGCCCTGCTCAGAGGATGGTAGCCAGCCAGAGACTTTTATTTATTGGGAGCTCCGGGTAACAAGTTCACCTAGCAGCAAGGTAAACATCATCTGACAAGACAGCATCGCACCAACCTGTCACCAGGTGGGCACTGCTTGAGTATTGCATTCTCAACCTGCCCAGTGCTGTGACCCTTTAATACAGTTCCTCATGCTGTGGTGATCTCCAAGCATAAACTTATTTTCATTGATACTTCATAACTAATTTTGTTACTGTTATGGATCGTGATGTAATTATTTTTGGAGGCAGAGGTTTGTCAAAGGGCTCCCGATCCACACGTTGAGAAGCACTAGCATAGAAGAACAAAATTGAGACTGTTTCCTCCAGCACTAGAGTTTCCTTAAATTCACATTTATAAGTTAGTCTTCACAGTTAATCCTATTGGGGACAAGAAGTAAATGAACATATTTCTGGGTTTCCTGCACATAATACAGTTGTATTTTTAATTCTTGACTTTCATGGTCCATGGCTTGAGTATTCTGATGGGGTGACAGGCTGTATTTTTGGATCACCTGCCACTGATGGGGTGACAGGCTGTATTTTTTGGATCACCTGCCACTGCTAGCTGATCTGCATCTCTGTTGTTTTGTCTTGTTTTGTCGAGATGGGGTCTTATATAGTCCAGTCCTGTCTCAAGCTTCCTATATTGCCAAGGGCAACCCTGGATTCTTGATCCTCCTGCCTCTGCCTCCCAAGTGCAGGGAATACAAATTTAGGCTGCCATGCCTAAGTAATGTCTTTTGTTTTAAATCCTGTCAGCCACCTGGAAGATAGATACCTTATTAGTCCCATTTGCACATGAAATGAAGGCCCAGAAAGGCCAATAAACTTGCCCAAGTTACTAGGAAGATACAAACCAGAATTTGTAAAGAATAGTTTGAGAGCAAAGCTTTTTGGATTTTTCTTGCTGTCTTCCCCAGTGTGCATCAGTGCTGCACGTTGATCCTAAAGTGAGCCATAGCATTCCAGCAGGCTGTGGTACATGGCAGGGCTCAGAAGATGGTGGAGGACCCTCCCAGATGCCATTTGCCTCACAATGCCTGATGCTTGGTGCTCCTCACTGCCACTCATCAAGTTAGAAAATGCAGAGGAAATATTAGTGAAACCTCTACTCTAAACCATTGTTTTCATTGTATCCCTTTACAGGAGAGTAAATGGAGCACGCAGCCTGATTGTATGGAAAGGTACTAAGAACTAAACCAGCTGGTGTTAACTGTCTGCAAAGGCTTACCCCCACCAGTCACCCAGCTCCCTTCAGTCTCCTGACAGTGTGGGCCTGGGCAGGTCTGAGGCAACCAGGCAGAGGTTCACATTTCAGTCGGTACAAGGGGCTTTAGTGACTGCCAAGCCCCTTCTCCCACTAATAGACCAGCTCAGATTGTCTGCAACAGTTCAATGAAAGGACTTTGGAATCTGACCATAACCCAACTGTTTTCAGGCAGCCGCCTTTGGGAGCCAGCTGAGCCCTCTGGTCTTGGCTGTGGAGGCTTCCAGGTACCACTTGGGGAGAAGGCTCAAGTTAGACAAGTGATGTTTGGCGTTGCATTCAGGTGCTGGATGTCCAGACATGCATCTGCCTAGCCACCTGGTGCACATATCCAATGTCAGGTCGGTGGTCAGGGTCAGGGTAGATACACATACTGACCAGTTCCCGAAGCTGCAAGGAAAGACAGTTCTGTTAGTCTTAAAGTGCTCAAGGACTTTGACCACATCCACTTGTTCTACCACGCGGCACCTCAGATGGTTCTGTTGTCCCCAATCAAGTAAAGAATGCTTTGCTGGGTAAGGTGTCTGGTCACACAGCTCCCACACATGTGTAGGCCTGTCTGGTTCCAAAGGTGATGCTTTGAGACCCTGAGAATTTTACCCTCAAATAATCTTCAGTTTTCCACTGTGCACACCATTGTGCAGATCTGGAAGAGTGAGTACCCTGTGCACATCTATGTCTGCTGTCAGTCACACAAAAGCCCAAACCAGAGAAAACTCAAGGAAAGGGCTTATTGATCATAATAAATGCATTAACATGCAGCAAGGCTGCAGTCTGCACACCCCCTGGCCTCTTCATTGTGCTCATGAAAGACACGCTTTTAATTATCCAGACACTGAAGGCTTTGCCCGCCAGGGTGGGGGAGGGACGCCTTAAGCCTCTGATCCCTCGTGTTCTGATAGCCAGAGTGCTAGTTATTTTAATGGTAATTAAAATAATGACCTTAAAAAGCTCAGGTCTTAAACGTGCAACATTGGGCAGGCTGCAACATTTTCCATCTGACTGCCTGCTGCTGGGGGTGCTGGTGGTCACCAGCAAAAGTAGAGAGAGGAGAGGTTCTGGGCCAGAGAGCTTTAGGGACTCAGGAGACGGTCTGAGGGCCTAGGGATGTTCCAGAGGCCCTGGGTCTGCGGCATCCACCTCAGGCTGAGGGCTAGTCCTGGACTTCCCGCCATACTGAGCTGGCTTAACTGGCTTGTTTTGTGATGCCATTGCTTTATAGACACTGGGAAATCCATGCGCTGATGAAGGTGGTGTGTGCAGCAGGGCTGGAGTCCAGCCTACAGACTGTGACTTCTGAAGCTGCTCTGGAAGGGAACCATGGCTGACGCATCAGGTGAAAATTTGAAAATCAGGTCAAGATGAAGTCTGCCCTGCATGCAGTCACTTACTAGCTGAATACACAGTTATCAGCCGAAAAAGAAAAATGACAAAACAAACAAACAAACAAACAAACAAAACAAGACACCTTATGCTATAATAGCTTTAAAAGTGGGGTGTGCTTAGGGACAGACCCTATGCTACGTAGCAGCATCAGGAACTCCTGCCTGCCAGGGGTTTGTCTAGTGAGGCAGAATGACTGCCCTAGTAGATAAAGCTAAGGGCTCTGGGGCCTTTGCTTCTTTCTGCCTTGCAACAGAAGTGGGGTGGGTGGTGCCCATTAGCAGACTGGCACAGGAGCACACAGATTAGAGCCAAGTCACATGCCTTCTAGTAGTGCAGAAGCTTAACGAGGAAAGGAGCAAGCCAAGGTGCAGCGGACTTTGTGAAGAATGTAACTTGTTCTTCCTTCACATTCCCTGAATGGCTAGTGAGAACTCCAGCCACTGGGACAGGTGTTGAGAGAGAAAGGTGCTGCACAAGTCTCCAGACCCCCTAACCTCCCCACCCCAGGGGTGGCACTCTCACAGGTGAGGCCAGTGGGCCTGGAGGCTGGCTTGAAGCTTGGATGCTTCTACCTAGGCTTTGCCCTCTCACCCCCTATATACACAGGTCCTCTGAAAGCCTCAACTCATCTGGATGGTGCACCTTCCTTGGGGCCTTGGTTTTCAGCCTTCCTAATGCTGTGACCCTTTAATGCGGTTCCTCATTGTGACTCCCCAGCCATAAATTATTTCAGTGCTACTTCATAACTGCTACTATGCTATCGTTATGAATCATGTAAAATCTGATATGTGACCCCTGCCACTCCTAAGAGGTCATGACCCACAGGCTGAGAACCACTGCCTTAGTGGCACCATAATGAGGGAAGGTTCCATTAATATGAGCTGTTAATCATGAAGCAACGCCCTGGGGTCTGGCAGAGTGGACCCAGAGACCTTAGGCATTCACTGTCAGTAGATACCACAGATGATGTTTAGCAAACATTTACATGGAGCTGTATTGCAGTTGCTACTTGGCAGTGGTAAATGCTGGCCTCGCTCTACTATATACGTCAAAGGCATTCATCTTTAATAATCAATTAATACTGGACAGGAGATTGTAGTTTTGTCCCTATGTTTCAGATGAGGGAACTGAGACTCAAGGGCAGTGAAGGAAGTATATAAACCTGTCTGCCTGTACCATTTGCCTCTCATAGTTTATTCATGAGGGAGATATAATTTAACTCATTTAATCTGAGGATGAGCTTCACACAGCCAGCAGTTGTCCAGAGCCCCTGCACTCAGCATAAAATGTGAAAGTCATAACTCCAGGGTTATAGGCCTGTTAACACAGAGCAGGAGACCAACCAGTTAGGCCAGGGTGCCCAGCTCTTGCCTCCCTGGAACTCAGTACCACTAGCCTGGCATTAGGTCCTAGTGCAACTGTGTGCGCTACATCCTGTAAGCCATGGGCACTTCAGAATACCTCCTGCAAGTACATGGGGACTGGCCCCCAGCTGCTCACCTTCTCAGAGTAGTGCTCCCCTGGGAGAGGTGGGTAGTCACACTGCTCAATCTTTTGACAAAGGGAGAAGAGATTCATCTTATCTCCATAGAAGGGGCTCTGGAGAGCTGCCATCTGCAAGGGAAGGGATACAAAGCATCAACCAGCAGCTTCAACATCTAGAAGGATTCAGAACCCAGGGGAGCTATTGGTCCCCACTACAGTGGGCTGCTCCCTGGAGCCCAGGGAGTTGGGGGTATGATAAGGAAGTACTGTTGAATCCTGAGGCCACATCCCCAGCTCACTTAGGCCCCATTCTCCCAAGGACTGGCTAACAAGGAGACTGTGTTCACAAGCTCTGCCTGGATCCTACAGGTTTTCTAAATGCTGTCTTTTCCTTTTTGTATTATGTGCATGTGTGTGTAGTTCAGGGGGCAGCCAGCCTCTGGCATCATTCCTCAGGAGTGCTGCTGCCTCTCTGAGATAGGTTCTCTCATTGACATGAAACTTGTCAAGTAGGTAGGCTAAGCTGGCTAGCCTGGGAACCTCAGGGATCCGCCTGTCTCCCCCCTCCCCCAGTATACATGTGTACCACACAGCTTTTTCAGAATCCAAGTCCTTATGCATGCAGGGCAGGCACTTTCCAACTGAGCTCCTCCAGCCCATTTCCTTTACTGCTGTCTGTAAGCTAGTGCCCTCTCTCAGGGAGCTCCAGGGTGGAGAGAAGCTGGACCTGCAGTTGGCCGTCTGGCCTGGTTACAATGGAAGCCCAGCCTACGGGGTATGCCAAGGTCAGACACCAGTCTGAGCATCTTGAAGAGAGACAGGCTACTGTTCCAACAGCTCTGTCACTCACCCTGCCCATCAGCCTGAGTAAGTTCTCACCCAGGGAAGGAACTTCCAGTCTTCCTCTTCATGAAGTATCCAGATTCCCAACCCCAGTGTTCAAGACACTTGGGGAAAGCCCTTAGAGAGGGTCTGCAGGAGCAGGGAGATAGGCCAGCACGGCACCAGACGGCCCTATCTGCTGACAGACCCATAACAGGATTCAAGCATTTGCTGTCACTCCTGCTCACAGATGCGTCCTGCCAAATGACAACCTAGTCCTTCCTGTTAGTGAAGGGCCATTGGGTAGTCATGTCACTCCCCCACCCCCAACCCCTGGTCTGGATCCACTCTGACTCTCCCTACGGAAGCTCCAGGCTGCTGAGGCGTTTGCTCTGGCTCATTGGCTAGGGTCCCTATGGCCCTATGGCCATGGCATACCTGAGGAGTTCTCTGGGTCTGGGGAGTGGGCCAGAGTCATAGCTTAGGACAGAAAGGAACTCAGGGAAGCTGTGACTGTGAACTTTAATTTTCTGGTCCATCCCTACCCTATGTTCACCCCTGGGATTAACCTGGTTCCAAGAACAGCTTGCCATCTTCAGAAAGGGGGTAGGGCAGTGGGTCTAGAGATGGCTTCTAAATTAGGAGCATCATTTTAGGGTTTCCTCAGACCCAGACGCAGGAATTTACCCTAGGCTAGGCCAAACATGCCAGTAGGTATGCAGAACTGTTGACCTCGGGTCCCTTGGTGGTAATGGGGACACAACTGGCCCATGAGACCCACGATCATTGGGCAACTTTAAAGGGACATTTGCTACCAGAGTAGGGAACTGCTGAGGCTCCTAAGTGGCCCTCAATCACAGCTGGAGGATCCAAATGAGTGTTCTAGAGGTGACTTGTGGGTAGACAGGGTGTCTGTTCCCTAATGCTGGCCCACTGATGGCTGTGTGTGACCTGGGAATCTGGATACTTCATGAAGAGGAAGACTGGGAAGTTCCTTCCCTGGGTGAGAACTTACTCAGGCTACTGTTCCAACAGCTCTGTCACTCACCCTGCCCATCAGCCTGTCTCTCTTCAAGATGCTCAGACTGGTGTCTGACCTTGGCATACCCCGTAGGCTGGGCTTCCAGTGTAACCAGGCCAGACGGCCAACTGCAGGTCCAGCTTCTCTCCACCCTGGAGCTCCCTGAGAGAGGAATGCCCTTTAGCAGGCCAATATAATTTGATTTTGCAACTAACTCCAAATGGGCCAGAAAATTGGGGCAAGGGGTAAGCCATCATCTCTTCCCCTCATCATCCCAGGGAGCCTCCCTGCATAGCGTCAGCAGTGAGCCTTCTCTGCTACCAGGGCATCTCCCTCCTAAACTGCAGGTTCTATCAGAGGCCATGTCCCAACTACTCACCATCCAGCCGCTGGCTATGGGCCTGCCACCCCGATAAGGACAGCAGACTGTGAAGTAACTTGAGGGCCTACTGGCGACATGGGGGATTATAACAATTACCCAGGATGGCAAGATCTACTCAGACCGGTGGCTGGCCAGTCCCTGGCAGGTTGGAGCAAAGGACTTGCTGTTGGGGGCCAGATACTTGCTACCTCTGGACCACCAGAGTCATGGCTCTCTTCAGTGTGATTCAGATGTCTGTGCCTCAAAGAACCTAGGATGTGGAGGGAGGAGACCTGACTTAAGAACCCCCGATTCCTCTCTTGTCTATCACCAGCTTCTCCCTGGAGTGAAGGGGTTGTGTGGCCCAGTTCTCTGAGGGAGGGGCTTTCCAGGCCATTCCACTGTTCACAGAATTCCAAAGCAGCTTTCCCCTGCCCACTGTCTTGCTGGGTCCCCCCCCCCCAGGGCTGGTACCAAATGAGCCTTCAGCTTCAGTATCACCCCATTTCCTCCACAGAAAAGGTGCACAGGGGCTTCTGCACTTCAGCCAGTGTCAAGGTTCAAGAAAGGGCGTAAGAGGGATTGTTTCTGGCTGTGTACACTTTGAGCCCTAGGTCACGGTGACAAGGACATGTTCCATGGGGGCCACATGAATCCTCAGCAAGCTAAGGCAGAGGGGAGGGAGCTGTCCCTGCTCTTTAAGCTGATACCACGGGAAGACACCACAGGTGGTCTCTGGGAGGTAGCAGCCATGACTGCAGGACATCTCTTGCCAATTACCCAGCACTGAGCCCAGATGAGGCCCCTCCTTGTCTACTAGGAAAATATACATTTCTCCCCCCTGATGCACTGCAGGGGTGCAGAGGGATGCCAGCTTCAGCAGAGCCCGAGGTCACCCTTGAGGGTGGCCCACGAGTGGCCATACTGTCTTTTGTCCTGTCCTTGGCGAATATTCCTAGAGGAGCTGATTGATTTATTTGGCTCCCCACTGCCTTTTGCTCTTGCATGGCTACAAGGCGCACAGCAACACACTGCCAACAACTAAATCTGTCTGAGCCTAGCCCTGCCGACATGCTGGAAGCCATATCCTCAGGTATGTGTGTAGGCACCAAGTTAGGACTTAGAACAGCCTGCTTGGCTGGGAACCCATCAAGGCCCTGACTGTGGGCTTGGGTATAGACCAAGACTGGGCTGCATTTGCCTCCGAGGAGCTGTAACAAAGGCTTGGGCAGGGACCAGGCCTGGCAGGAGTACAGGGAGCCAGCTGTCATCCTCCACTGGCCCTGGGGGATGCTCACAGCTCTCCTCTCAGCCAGGCTGGCTGGCGTTTGTTTATGTTTAGAGACACTCCTGACTCTAGGGACAGGAAGCAGCTTCTGAAAATACACAACACAGGATGGAAAAAGAAAAAGGATAAGCCATCTGGACTGGGGACAGTATACATGAGGACAGGTCAAAGGGGGGTCCCTACATGAGGACCCAAGCTGAGCTGTGCTGAGACCTCCTGTTGGCCAAAGCAAAAAGGGAAACGTGTCAAGCTGTTGGGCTTCTGAAGACTGGCAGCAAATGCCAGCTGCACAGCTTGGCTGGTTGATGGGTTCACAGAGGGGCTGGAGTGTCTGGAGCTGGGTACCTCAATCACAGGGCCTCACGTGCTTCTCTCTACAAGGCAGGCAAGACTCCATCCCACACATGGGGCAGCTAGAGCCCATGGGGTAGGGGCTGACTTGCCCCCAGTCCAGTGGAGAAGGGTGTTGAAACTTGGACCTTGGGGTCCTTTTGCCCAGTCTGGGCTCCTGCTGGACACTGCATCGCTCCCCTAGGATAGTCCCCTTAGGAGTTCTGTGGGCATGCTCACAAACATGAAGTAAACATCACTCCTCCTTGCTGACCTCACTCGTCATAGTTGGGGAGTTATTGAACAGCTGTCCCCTCACCCTAGCACCTGACACACATGGGTGATGGTCTCAGAGGAGTCTGAATCCTTCTAACCCCAGGCCCTAGTCATGTGCTCAAGTCTATTCCTGAAACAGATGCCCCAAGACACTCGAAAAGATTAACCAGCCCCACTGTCGTGGCCTGAACTTGCCATAAACCTTCCTGATGGCCCACACAACCAGTCCACAAGGGCATCCTTTTTAGCCAAGCATTTAAAATGCATCATCTTCAGCTGGGGTGCAGCTCAGTGGCAGCACACCAGGCCCTGGTTCTACCCTTCCACCTCCCATGCCCTTCCCTGCAGAAAAGAAAATGTCGTGTCTGCCCTAAGGCATCTTAAGCTCCTGGCTCAAAAGAAAGACTACACCTTGTAGAGAGATTTGGAGTTTCAGCCTCACAGACCATCTGGAAGCCAGGAGGCTGTGATCTCGTTGCTAAAGGACCCCACATGGACCAGTGGCGGGGCAGTGTGGATCTGCAGCATACATAGTGGAGTCCTGGGACAGTATCCAGAAGCCAAGGAATTGGTCTCTTTGGGTGTTGCCTGGTGCACGTTCCTGAGTGTCACTGCTGTAGTCAGCCCCCAGCCATATCAGTTTAATAATGGAGCTCTTCAGGTTAACCAGTCCAAGCCACCCATATCCCATATCAGCTCCAGGGAAGCAAAAGGCAGTTGGGGTTCTGTTTCTAATCCTAAAGCCCTCACCAGTAGAGTGAGCTTGTCTTACCTGTGCCCCCATGGGAGTCCCCACGGGCCACCAAGCTGCACATCAGAGACTTACCTCATACAGCAGGCAGCCTAGGGACCAGATGTCTGACTTGAAGTTGTAGCCATTCTCGTGGATCCTCTCAGGTGACATGTAGTATGGTGTTCCCACTGCAACACAGCAAGGAGTGGGGCTTAGGATCTGGGCCTCAGCAGGGCAGGAACAGGGGCTTAGGGGGAAGAGACTGCTTGACCCCTCCTTGGTCAGCTAGGATGGTTGCCCCTGTTATCAGAGTAATGAAATGGACCTGGGACTCCAAGGACTTTAGGTGGATCCCAGGACCCCTCAGATTTAAGAATTTGTTGGGGGCCACATAGCCAGGGTTCAATGTGACTTCTCAATGCAGTAAGGCAAGTGACCACTGTCCCTTTAGGAGGCAGTTTGTATCTGGGATCGTCCAGAACAAGTTCTCAACAGAAAAGAACCACTGCCCATGTTGGCCAAGCCACAGAGGGGAAACAGAGGTTCAGGCAGGCCAAGAGGCTTACATAAAAGGAAGAGCCATTAAACCGATTAACTTCATTGATGACAAAGTCTTCCGTTCACCAAAGACACCATTTGGGGGTGAATGGCAAGCCAGGGTATGATGGTTTGAACAAGAAATGTCTCCCATAGGCTCAGGTGCTTGAACACTTGATCCCTAGATGATGGTGCTGCTTGGGGAGGAAATGGACCTTTAAGAGGCACAGCCTTGCTGAAGAAACTAAGTCGGTGAGAGTGTGCTTCAGAGTTTAGAGCCTCATTTTCCTCTTTCAGTTCAGTCTGATCTCTCAGCTTCCGGCTCTGGCTGTCTGCTGCTGTCTTAGTCACTGTTCTATGACTAAAACAAATTGGTGAGAAAAGGGTTTATTTGACTTATGCTTCCACATCCATAGTTCAACACTGAAGGAAGTCAGGACAGGAACTCAAACGGAGCAGGGAGCTGGAGGCAGGCGTCAATGCCGAGGCCATGGAGGGGTGCTGCTTATTGGCCTCCTCCTCTTGGTTTGCTCAGGCTTTCTTATAGAACCCAGGGCCACCAGCCCAGGGATGGCCCCACCCATAATGGACTGGGCCTTCCCACACCAATCACTAATTAAGAAAATGCCATACAGGCCTGCCTACAAACTGATCTTACTGAGGCATTTTCTCAGTTGAGGCTCTGATGATGATTCTAGCTTGTATCACATGAACATAAAACTAGCCAGCATAGCTTCCATGCTGCTGCCTCTGGAACTCTGAGCCAGAACAAGCTCTTTCTTCTGTAAGCTGCCTTGGTCAAAGTATTTTATCACAGCAGTAAGAAAGTAACTAATACATAGGGACAGAGAAAATCACCTCAAGGTCTACCTGCCTACCAAGATGGTTTGGGTCTGAAATAGCCCCCCAAAACTACATGCTAACTGTTCCCGGCTGATGGCATAATTGGGAGATGCTGGGATCTTTAGAAAGTGATGTAAAAACCTCTGTTTTGCTCCAGACAGGGATGCTATAAGCTTCTCCGGTCCAACAGCAGTCAAGGGGTCATGGTATGTTATATATAATGGGCTGTGTATGTCTTTTCACTCTTCTTTGCAGCCCAGTGCTCCACTTACTCAGTAGACAATGGTCTGAGAGCCATGGTCCCTGTGACCTCAGGTGCCTAACCACAACTGTTGCTATCACTCAAACACCTGGGTGGAAATTTGACATCTATACTCTATGGTTATAATCAGGGGCTGGTGGCTCCTGCCAGCCAACATGTGCAGCTCTGGGTGACCCTCTTGAGGTCAAGTGGAATATCAGGAATAAACACCTGTGCACTCCAGTCATGAGAACGCAAAACCAAACCAATGGACAGGTGTTAAGCCATAAAGACGTCACAGCCAAACCACAGCAGAGAGTCCACAGATGTTGGCCAGGAGTGGGAACCCAGGGACAAGCATCATTGCATTCCAGCACCCCAGGGCTACAGTTGGAGGTAGCCATAATACAAAGATGATGGTATGGGGCTGGTCAGAAGCCAGAGGTCAGAAGTTGTGTCCCAGCAAGGCTGCAGCACAACAGCAAGGCCCCACTGGCTACCCCTGTGGCTTTTCCCAGTTTTCTGGGCCCAGGCAGGAGGGATTCCAGGGTGAGGTGATCTGCAAGAAGCCTGGGCCAGACCTGTCTGAAGGTGAGGGGTTCCAGCGCCTCCTATCAGTCTAAGCCCTCCCAAAACCAGTTCTAGCTGCCATCTAGTCCCCTCTGAGCTCTGCTCCACTGTGCCTGTGCACTGAGGAGCTCCAGCAAGGCCAGTCACCACGTTCTAACGCAGGTCCTTGCCACAGTCTGCAGTGGAAGCCAGGGATGTTGAGGGGGAGGCAGTTGAAGTGCTTGCCTCCCCTTACCTCTTGCTGCGCTCCCACCTCATTTGTGTAGTTTGGTGTGGGATTTTGTTGTTGTTTTATTTTGTTTTGTTAATTAAAAACGGTCTCACTATGTAGCCTTGGCTGACCTGAAACTCTTATGTAGAACATGTTGGCCTTGAACTCAAGAGATTCACCTGTCTCCTTCACTTCCTCTTTCTGCTGCAGTGTGGGGGTTGGAATCAGGACTTCCCCCATGCTAGTGCTGTACCCCGACTCACTAAGCAACCCAGGCTGACCCTGAACTTATGATCCTCCTGCCTCTGCCTCCTGAGCTGGAATTATAGATGTATGCCACCATGCCTAGAGAGGCACGTTCTTCAAGGTGTCTCCTACCTTTCATCCATCCACCTGTTTGCCCTTGTTCATCCACTCTATTACCCTCTTTAGCACCCATTCACACACCCATCTGTCTATCCCTACACCCACCTCCCCATTTCTCTCTGCTCAGTGTTGGTGGAGCTGTGGCCCTATGCTGACCTTGCGCTGGGTGGAGCCTCAGGTAAGAGTTGCTCGTCCTACGATGTGTCCAGCAGGGGACAGCTAATCCTGAGTCAGGACAGGCCCGCCCTAAGCAGATACCCTGGCATAGCCACCAGGAAGGGCTCTAGTAAAGGTCTAGCTGAGCAGTACTACCCAGGCCTGGAGTTTGGCCACTTGTCCCTCTCCCAAGCTTCTGGGAGCACATTGCCGGCGCTACAGTCTGAGAGGAGCCACCAAGCCTTACCCAACCGCCTCATCTGGGAATGAGTCATGAACAACAGCTGAGGGCAGTTCAGCACATTTTGGAGGGCACTGTACCCTCTGACCCCCTGACCCAGGCTGCCTCACAGTCTGTGCCTCTTCCAGGTGGGGTACTATGGAGATGGGGGTGTATAACTTTTGCAGGAGACTAGGAAGCTGTTCCTCCAGCTATGCCATGTTAGCTGGATTTTCTACCAACAGAAAAAAAAGAAAGACGGTGGAGCATAACGCATCCCTTGTGTGTAACAGATGAAACTCAGAATGCAAAGAAACCCAGACCTGTACCAGGTCACTGAAGATGTCTCCAGGCCCTGGGGGTGGGTGATTCTGGGGAAACTGCAGAGAAACTGGCAGGAGTGGGTATTTCCTTGGACAGTGGTCCTGTCGCAGGGGACACAGTCCATTTTATACCAATTAGTTTCACAGGTGCAGCAGAGCTGGCCCTGCCTGGTCTCAGTCCGTCCTCATAGCCCATCCAACCCTGACCTTCCTGAATCTTTACCCTAGAACTAGGATTTCAAAACTGACAGAAACAAGAGAGCATGGAAGTCCAACCAAAGAGTCCCCCCATGACACACAGCTCCTGTCAAGAACACTTGACCAGGTTTGAAGTGCTAACTTGTTTGACATATTAGACATGAAAAAGGCAGACTTCATATAAGAAGCTGCTGTCTGTCTGTAAGTTACCCTTCCCGTCCACCAGGGTGGGCCGAAACCTGGGCTCCAGGACTGATGGCAGGTGGAGCTTGTGTGTGACCGGCTCTGGCCATTCTCTAGCCAAAGGCCAAGATGACGATGTGTTTGCCTTGGTTCCTCATCAATGATACCTTCATGCTTAGCAGCCGCTTTTCCCATCTAGACAATGCAAAGTGGGGATCAGAACAGTGTTTGGTCCATGGTGAATTCTCACTGATGAGGGAGCATCCCTGGGGATGTCTGTGTGTGTGGACCACAAATCCATGTCACAGCATGTTGTGGTCACACACAGGAGGGTCATGCAATGGCAGCACTGGCACATGGCAAGGAGAGCACTGTCTCTCCCCACCAGGTGTCCCTGCCCCAGGCAGCTTGATGGGACCCCTCTCTCCACCTGTCTTCTGGGCACCCACGATCCAAGTAGGCCGGTGGCCCTTTGGAGACAATATACCAGTGACCGCTGATGTGGCTTCTCTTCTCGCAGTCTCAGTTTCCTCCTCAGCTAAATGAGGCCAAAGTTCTGGATATGATGCCATCTTAGAAAAGCAAAATGTTTCTCAAATATTTTTTAAGGCCCCACCTTCTTATGATTTGTCCCTACAGTGAAGGATTAAACACTGAGGTACAGGGAGGCTGGGAGTGGGGTGGTTAAGGCAGCTGCAGATCGATGACACTGGGCTCCTCCAGTTAGAGTTTAGACTCTCACAGCTCAACACCTGCAGAACACTTCTAGCCTTTGGGAAAATGTTCCACCCATCTTCTTACCAGTTTGCCTCTGCCAATCTATGGGGCCCTGAAGGCAGGGAAACCTGCTGAGTCAAACATCCCGGCATGGTGCAGGCAAGAAAACAGTCTGCAAGCCCATGACTGAGCCAGGCCTGGGGAGCAGCAGTGCCCCTTATCCCCAATGGGTTCTGCCCTCGCCTCAGTCCCAGAAAGACCGGGCAGCCCTACAAGGGGCTTGGGTATGAGCAACCTTCCTTCCTGCCCCGTCCAGTCTCAGCCTGAGGCACCCTGTCACCACTGTCACCGCTGCCAAGCACAAGCCCTGCATTCCTGCTCTCCAGACCCACCATTTGTCTCGAAGCTGCTGCCGTTGCTTGGAGCGAGACACTTGCTTGTAGCTTGTGAGCTGTGTATAGGCAAATCTTTCATTTTTCTTTCATTATGCCGGCGTGTACTGTCACTTAATTTTTATGTATGCAATCCTTCCTGACAAATATGATCTGCTGCCTGGTAATTCGTCTGACGCTCATTCTGTTCCGGGCTCTAATTATGGCTCCTATTCCTGACACTGAGGCAGCCACTCTGCCACCGCTGGGTACCGCACCTGTCAGCCCGACCATGGCACTGACTAATGCCCTTTCATGCCAGCCTCCTGTTAGCAAATACAAGCATAAGGAGGGGCCAGGGAGGGAAGGCAGGAAAGGGATTTGCATAAGTCCAGCTCCCGGTCAGCAGCTTTGCAGATGAAGTGGTTGCCAGGACAATATGGCTACTGCCCCAGCATCCCCACATAGTAGGTGCACATAAGAGGCAGAGGATGAATCATTCATAGGCACACACAGAGTTTAAAGGACCCCTACATCCTTCTTGTGTCATGATGTGATGACAATTAGCTCTATTTCTTGCCCAACTAGACTTGCATGCACTTAGCTGTGTACAGAACTGGAACTTGGAGACTTCTGGTCTTGGGTTATGGGTCTGCAGTGTCAACCTCCAGGGTAGGTACAGAGAAAGGGCCTCGGCTCCCAGAGCTGGCTCAGCAAGCACAGGTTGCTTCATGGTGTCTCCTGGACTCTGGTGCACAAGGCCTGGAGCAGGGATAGGCCTGGGAGGCACTCTGCACCCATTTTGCAGGGTCTGTGCTCACGAGGCCTCAGGAGGTTCCCGGCATGTGAGGGCAGGCTCTTCCAAGTCCCAGTTCCTTCTCATTAATGTAATAAGTGCAGCAGTCCGAGTGGATAAAATCACACTGTCGGAGGAGCCGGGTCTCGGCTGTCCCTAATAAGGCGATCCTAACCAGCTCTGACTAGCCACTGCAGCCATCTTCTCCAAGACAGGGCAAAGTGGGACTTGAGCCTGACTGACAGGCCCAGGAGGCAGCGCCTTTGCCCTTCTCTGACAGTTTCCCTCTCAGTTCCAACCTTTTCCAAACTCTTAAGCCAAACAGGGGCTGAGGTACATTATCCAGGTAGAATGCTTACTTGCCTAGCATGTGGGAGACGCTGGGTTCTGTCACTTATACAACAAAGAAATAGCACCCTAACTCAGTAAATAGGTTGGGATGGACTGGGAAATTGAGGCTTCCTTCTCGTCATGGAGTCAGTAGCTAGGGATCCCTGATGGGAGCTCCTGGCCCTGATCCTGTAGGAGGAGGGGGCACTGAGAAGGACAGGCCAGCCCTGAAGCCTTGTCTTTGAGGGATATACCATGTGACCTTGACATCACTCCAACTCCCCAAGTTCCAGTTTCTAGGTCCCGAGGTCCCTGAAGGCCAGCAGGGATGTGACAGAGCATCCTCTGGGGTCCTTGGGGATGACCCCTACACAGCCTTTTCTTGGGGCCAGGGAACCAAGGAAGTCAAGGGGAGAGGCCAGCCCAGGTATTCTCAGGGTTGGGCAGAGGCCCGTTCCTCATCACACTCCTGCAAGCAGCTGTCTCGTTTCCCACAAGCACATCCCTTGAGTCTGAGCTGTCATGACCCGAATGAACAGCGACAGTTCCCAGAGGGAAGTTTCCCACAGAGCACCCATGCCGCCACCAGAAGCTGCTGTTGGCATATGGCTGGCTGCAGGCAGCCAGGTGTGGGGGGATGGGAGACACCCAGACTGTGGCTGCAGAGTGGGACGGAAATGAGTAGGACCAGAGGTGGCCACAGACGTGCTGTCCAGGTCCTTTCTGTTCCCCTTAGTGATGCTCAAGGGATGCTGGGAACTGACTAGGGGGAGAAACAGGGAAACACCTGCCTCTCATGGAGCCCTGGTGAAACCCTGCTGCACCTGTGCTAACTGCCTAGCACACCTGTCTCTGCATCCCACTGGCTATGCTGGCTCCTATACACTAATTAAAGGGATGAGGCCCCCGTCTTTAACACTCCCGCTTCTTGCTCTTACACACCAGGCACACAGATTCTGAAGCCAACACGGCACCCCCCAACCTGAAGCCCACCTGACCGAGTCTCTCCATCTTACTGTCCCTCAGCTGCCACCCACCCCACACCCCCAATAGGAGCATCGAGACCTGTGCCTGGACCCAGCCTCCTGCTTCCTAGCATCACCCCAAGCTCATGCATGGTTCCCACAACTGGATGTGGTCCCTTCCCAGCCCAGCCGCCCAGCCCCAGATCCCAAAGACTGTTTCTTCAGTGTTACAAGTGGTCCACCCAGGGAGTAGGTCACAGGGGCAATAGCACACCGTGAAAGGACCACAAGCCAGGCAGATGCAGTGCACCTGGTGGTACAGGGACACTCCCCTCCTCCACACACACACACACACACACATGCAGTGGCCCCTCTGGGCCTCAGTTTCTTCTACTCTGGATCTATCCCAAAGCAAGGGTGAACTCTAGGACTCAAAAGACATCTTCCCCACATTATGCAAAGGCTGCCCTTCTGGCCAGGTCACCCAGGCCTACAGGGGATTCGGAGGACACAGCTCCCTTACCTAGTGAGTGGGCTGCAGTGGTCTCCGAGCTGAAGAAGCGGCCGAGGCCGAGGTCGCCAAGCTTCACGATGCCTGTAGCTGTGATGAACACATTGGCGGGCTTGATGTCTGCAGGGCGAGGACATGGACTTGGTATGGGGAGAGCAGGCGTAGAAGGGACAGGAGAAGGAAGGAGGCCTGGGAGTGACTATGAAGGGCCTTTCAGTAATGGGTAGGCCCTCATGCAGGGCAAAGCCAGCTCCTACTAAGCCCAACGGAGGCTTCCCGGCGCCTCTGTTTGCCTCTTACTGTTGAATCTTGGGACAGCTGCTTTGCTGAGCCTGGAACGTGAGTCTATACTCTCCTACTTTACAGGCTGGCCATGAGTGGGATGCAGAGATTTCTATCCTACGGTCTCCTTTCGTACAGCTGCCTCCCCTGTGCCCGACAACTGCCAACGGCACCAACAGGCATTTATTTAGTAAGCTTTGCAACTGCAGTGACTAGGGCAGGGCCTCACACAGGTGATACCAACTGAACAGGGATTTAAAAGAAAAAAGACACCTTCCCGACAGGCTTCCTCACAACTCAAATGCCTCCCAAAGCACTCACAGCTGTCTCACCTCACTTTCTGGGGTGGGGTGGGGGTGGGGTGTAGTTTGCTCAAGCAAATGCCTACCAAGACGTCAAAGCCTACGGGGAACTCTTTCTCTGGGGGAAAACTGGCCTCAGCACCAGGATTGGCCACATCTGGGATGAGTGGAGACAGAGTGCTGAAGTGGCCCCCATTTCCTGAAGCTTATGTGATGACTATCTGGCATCAGGTGACTCCCTTGCCCTCACAGGTGGCTCCTCACAAGGAACAGATGTGCATCCTGCACAGGGAACGCTAAACGGCCTCCTTCTCAGTGCAGTTCCTGGGGCACTGGAGAGCTCAGGGCTGGGGGGTCTCGGGCCCCATGGGGCACGCACCTCGGTGCATCACACGTCGGGAGTGCATGTGCTCCACAGCACTACACAGCTGCACAAAGTACTTCCACACGGTCCTCTCAGGAATGAGCCGTTTCTGCTTCTTGAAGTACTGCGGGATGACAGACAGACAGGCCTGGGTGAGCATGCTTCCAGGGACTGCCCCAGCGAGGGCTTAGCAAACAGTGTGGGGCCAGAATGAACTCTGGTCTGGGGGCGGGGTGGGGACAGAGGAGATGAATTCTGCACCGTGAGGTCAGAGCCTGGTCTGGGAGATCCCCAAGGAAGAGACTCTCCTCATCTGCTCACAGAGGGCTGGGGAGGGTGAGGACTCTCACCCTCTGCCCTGGCCTGGTGTGGGAGGAGGGCATCCAGGCCATGTCTCAGAGGCAGCCATTGTTGCCTCCATGTGCTCAGAGCCATCAAGTGTCATGTGACTGTTCAAGGCATAGTAACCTTTGAGGAGATGGGCCCTTGGTTTCAGCGGGCCTCGATCTGCTTCCTTGCCTAGCGTCTTACTTAAAGTTTCTATTGCTGTGATGAAACACTGTACTCAAAGCAACTTGGGGAGGAAAGGGTTTGCTCTTCCGCTATCACGGAAGGCAGTCACGGCAGGAGCCTGGAGGCAGGAGCTGATGCGGAGGCCATGGAAAGGTGCTGCTTACTGGCTTGCTCCTCGTGGTTTGCTCAACCGGCTTTCTTAACCCAGAACCACCAGCCCTCCACCCACAAGGGGCTGGGCCCTTCCCCATCAATCACTAATTAAGAAAATGCCTCAGAGTCTTGCCTGCCAGTGGCAGAATCTTTTTCTTTTCTTTTTTTTTAAATTAACTAACTAACTAATTAATTAATTAAATTTTGGTTTTTCGAGACAGGGTCTCTCTGTGTTAGCCTTGGCTGTCCTGGACTCACTTTGTAGACTAGGCTGGCCTCGAACTCACAGCAATCCGCCTGCCTCTGCCTCCTGAGTGCTGGGATTAAAGGCGTGCACCACCACGCCCAGCCCAGTGGCAGAATCTTATGGCTGCATTTTCTACCTCCTTTCAGATTTCTTTAGCCTACGCCAAGTTGACCTAAAATTAGCCAAGATACCTACTAAACCATAATCAATGTCCCTAGGAAAAAAGGAAAAAGCCAAAAATCAACTCCTCGAGGTTGCACAGAAAGAACTGAAACAGAAGGTTCTGGAAAGACAGTGCAGGAACACATCCCGAGGCACAGTTGCAATAACAGCATTTGTGTGTTGGAGTGTGTGAGCTTCTGAGCACCAGGCCTGTATTGAGGCACAGGGCTGGCACCCCAGTTACCTGGTCACCAACTTGTGGTTCTAGTGCTAAAAAGCAGCACTGTGGCCCACCGCCAAGCAGCTACTCTGGTGTAGGAAGCCAGGAACTACTAGGGTGCCTGCCAGACCCGGGGGTGAGAACAGGAGTGGAGGAAGGCCCTGCCATGCACAGGCCATGCTCAATCATGCTGCTGGGCCCTGAGCAAGAAGCACAAGGCGCTGAGGGCCACAAAGTGGAGGTCTGTTGGGCTTTCTGAGCTCATCACATCTAATGTCGCCAGGAACCTGTGACGAGAGCCATGCCTAGAGAGGCTCAGGCGTAGGCCCGTGGCTAAGCAGCAGGGGCACTAAGACTAGGGCTCAGAGCTGGGCACCTTCAGATGCAGGGCCGAGCCAGCTGCCAGCTACTGGCCTGGAAGTAAGCCCCTTGCGGCTCTCCCGAGGCCCTTCCAGGAGGACCTGGAGGGCTAGCTGTTCTGCTATCCCAGAAGACCTCTGCTTTGGGCCACCCCCAGGCCTCTGTGTCAGGCTGGGTGGGCTGTTATTTACACCATAATGCTATTTGGTCCTCATTATAGTGTTTACATGGGGACGTGTGCAGCTGAGAGTGGTGATTTTCTAAATGTCATATTCTATAAGTGCCAGCTGACATTTAGTAGCAAGGCGCGGAGTCTCTGGTGGGTTGCAGACAGTGGCGGCTCTGGGCTTCACTAGCCCTGTAAATAATGCCAGAAGTGTGGTTGACTGACCCCTGAGGCTGCAAGCCCTCAGGATACAAGCCCTGCTGACCAGTGACCTGTAAGGCCCTTGTGAACACTGTAGTGTGACCCAGGCTTGGGGCTGCAAAGGCTGGGTTCCCCTAGATACCCAGAGACGAGCAGGAAGAGCTGTGGCAACAGATCCTACCAGGCACCAGGCATTGTGCTGGGTCTGAGGAAACTGGGAGCAGGGGGGCTGCTAAGCTGTCCCAGGTGTGGCCAGCTAGGGCACTGCCCCCATTGCCCTGCTGGCTGGAGGTGCAGCTTTCCTAGTGCTGCCTGTGAGGAGCCCTGTGCTGTCTGCTGTCGTAGGCAGGGAAGAAAGGAGCAGCATCTGTCGGGGAGGATGGAGGGTGAGGAACAGGGACAGCCTCTACATTACCCAAAGTCAGTTCTGTACAGTCTGACCACCTGAACTCAGAGCCACAACTAGCCCAGGACACACAGAGAGGCTGGCTACAAAGCTAGTGGGCTGACTACTCAGCTGTCCCCTTTAGTCTGAAAGAGTTGACCTGGCCTACAGCCCTTTCCCAGAATCCTCTCCTCAAAGGTCACTGAGAAAAGCAGACACTAGAGGTCAGGAAGGGGAGCATTTGCCTAGCACTGACCCCTGCCCAATGCTGTCCACCTCCCAGCTCCGTTCCACAGACTGAGACAGGTCACAGGGGAGTCTGAAATCCATGGGCTACAGGGTATGTGGAAGGCAAGGGAGGGGCTCCAGCTCTCTGTTCCTGCTCCATCCCACCCAGCTCTATTCAAACACAAGGCTCACTGTATCTGCTTCCTCCAGGAGTCTTAGTAAGATCCTGTGACCTCAGCAGTCCCCACTCCTGAGCCCGAACTGAGAACCACAGCATGATTTAACCCGTTGCTCACCGCCTCACCTGGTGCTCTTGTTGGACCCCAGTGTATCTCACTTTCCTGGGTACACCCCACCGGCTCTGGGGTCAACTCAGCTCAGGGGTCACCTCCTCCAGGAAGCCCCCTCTGTTTCCACAGGCCCTGACCTTGGTTCACTCTGGAGCCTGCCTTCCTGATAGAACTCAATCGCGGGAGGTGGGGTGGAGGGGTGACGTCACTAGCAATGGTGGCACCCGGGAGGTGGGGGCTGGCATATGGCGACATGGTGGAGAGCTCCGTGTATACTTTGGGTACGTGTGGAGGAGATGGCAAGTGAAGAAGAAACGAGTGAAGGGGGCCTAAGACATGATGTATCACGTCTGTTCCCACCCGGGATCCGTGTGGAGATTAACACCCCTGCAAATGCATTAATATGTCAACGGGAATATAAAAGCAGGTGATAACGGCTCAGTAACGCCGCTTCCCAGCGACACCATATTCCTAGGGGCCGAATTTCTGAAGCGCAACTGATAAACAATTGCTCAGTCCCCGGTGCCTGCTGGGAAGGCAGAATTCATGTCGGCCATATCCAAATACAGCTGGAAGCTCAGTGTGAGGCTTGAGCGTGGCCTACTCAGGACACACAGGCCAGGTTTGGGGGAGGCAGGTGATGGGGGCCCATGCCAGCAGGGACAAGAGGGCCCTGAGGGAGAAGCAAGGGTCAGAGGCTATGGGTTAGGGCTTTTCCACTTACAGGCTGTGTTGTCTTTGGCTGGACACTAAACCTCTCTGAGCCCAGTGCTTTAGCTGATGGTGGCACTCGCCAATGGAGCTGCCACGTCCCTGAAGCCAAACCCATGGGAGTTCCACTTCTGAGTCCTGGGACAGGGACATGATAGCTTAAGAAATATCAGAGAGTGGCACTGAATTTTATGGGGCTCACAGTTGCTCAGTCCCTCACAGAGCAGGCATGAACTCCTCACTACAGGTAAGGAAGATACCACTGTCCAAAGACTGTGAAGGTTGTGCGGACACAATGACCTCCGACCACTGCCAGGCCAAATAAACAGTCTGAGTTCCCGTGTAACAGAGGTTCTTAGACAAGACACCCTTTCTGGGCCTCAGTTTCCCCCACTATAGAACGTGGCAGCTGGAACCACAGGACATGCCACTTAATGGGCTGCTGCATATTTTTGAATTAAGAATCTGTAGTTCTGTTTAGCTGGGGCTCAAAAGTTGTCTGTGATTAACAAGAGACCAGATCCCCTAAAGTGAGACCTCTGCTGAGACCTTAGTGGTCATTATGAAGAGACCAGTGTTGCCGAGGGGAAATCTTCTGGGAAGTATTTCCTGACGATCACCACCCAGGAGGTGTGCTCAGAAGCAGCCACGGTTGGCAGCTGAACTTAGTAGCGTAAACATCACCCTGGTGATTTTGAGGGGATGCAGGGGTCATGGCTAAGGCTTGGCACAGGAGACGCCACTGGTGAAGGTGCAGCCGGAGTAGCATTCGAAGCCCCCAGGACTAAAGGGGTCATGGAGAGAAGCTGAGGAGATCAGGAGAGGCTGTTGGTGAAAGTGCAGCCCAGTTGCAGCAGAAGACCCCCAGAGTTTGATGCCAGTATTATGGGATGTCCACCAAGAACAGCAGCAGTGGTGGAGGGGAGCCAGCCAGAGCCTAGAAGACAAGCTGTGTGTGCTACAGAGCTAGAGAAATGACCCAAGCCCTGTGAAGGAGCCCAGAAGACTGTGAGTGGATCCCAGACACTGGACTCTGAGTTATTTATATGGCTGGAGTTTGGTTTTACTTTGTTCAGACTGTGTCCTGGTTCTTCCCCCTTAAAGTAAGGAAGTATATGTAACTTATTCTTTATTTTACAGGAGCCCACAGTTGAAAGACTTTAAACTTTTAAAAAGACTTGGGATTTTTAAAGAGATTGAATTTTTTGATTGATTGATTTTTCAAGACAAGAGTTTCCCTGTGTAGCCTTGGCTGTCCTGGACTCCATTTATAGACCAGGCTGGCCTTGAACTCACAGAGATCCGCCTGCCTCTGCTTCCCAAGTGCTGAGATTATAGGCATGCGCCACCACACCCAGCTTGAGACTGAATTTTAAAGTGTTTGAATTTGTAAAGACTAGAACTTTTTAAGTTTATAAAAATGTTTTACACTGTGATGTTGATATTAATGTGTGATCTTGGGGATGAACAAGAAAGGAAAAGTTATGGCTTAATAGTGATGTGCTTGTGTGTCAAGTTGACAAGGTATCAATTATGCAGGGTAGTTTTAGGCCATCGTGACACAAACTGGAGTCATCTGAGAGGAGGGAACCTCGATTAAGAAAATGCTTCCAAAAGATCAGGCCGTAGTAGGCAAGCCTGTAGGGCATTTTCTCAATTAGTGATTGATGTGGGAGGGCCCAGCCCATTGTACCTGGTGCCATCCTGGGCTGGTTGTCCTGGGTGCTATAAGAAAGCAGTCTGAGCCAAGCCATGAAGAACAAGCCAGTGAGCAGCATCCCTCTGCATCCACTCCTGCCTCCAGGTCCCTGCCCTGACTTCCTTCACTGATGAACAGCGATGTGGAAGTGTGAGCCAATTAAGCCTTTTCCTGTCCCATTTGCCTTTGGCCATGGTGTTTCATCACAGTACCCCTAAAACAGAAATTAGAGTCGGACCTTCGGAGGTGTTGATTATCTGTCCCCTGTTCCTTCTGTAGAGAAGAGTGCTCTCATGTGCTCTGGGCTGGAGTAGTCTGGCCGGCCCAAAGGGTCCCTTCTGTGTACTCAGTCGCCATCCCGTCTAGGCATTATTCTACCTCTGTGTGTGCAGTGAGCCTGACAGGAAGACAAGGGTATCCCACATAGGTTCTGAGGTCAGAGCCAGTGAGGCCAAGCCTGTGGCTGGGACATGGAGGAGCCTCCATTAGGTGACCCCTCCCCCATCTAAGTGAAGGCTGAGAGGAGGCTGCCCCAGTCCAGTTCCCTGACCTTGATCATCTGGGAGAGGTCGCCCGCGTCAGCCAACTCCAGCACGATGTTCAGCTCATTGTCTTCGATGAACGAGTCCAGATACTTGATGATGTTCGGGTGGTTCAGTTGCTGCACCAGAAAGGGGGGGGGGGGCGGGGCGGAGTGGGTCACCAGTGACGAGTGGCACGGCCCCAGTGCCTGCCCTGCACACATATCCCCACACCCCTCCAGCGCAGCAGCGGGCCAGCCTCTGCCCAGGTCAGCTCAAAGGTTCACAGCCTCTTTCGTTGTTACATAGGAAACCGTCCCAGCCTAAATGCTTCTGACTGACCGTGTCGCCTCTAGACTCATGCTGAAGAACTGAGGGGAGCCAGGCAGGGTAGTGAAAATCAGCTCTGTCTCAGAGAGGACCCTTCCTGGTGGTGGCACTCTACCTACAAGGCTACTGGGTCTGGGGGGGGGGGCAAGAGAGGACTCCCAACACCGCTGCAACGTGGTTGGCACCGTTCATCCATCAGCTGACAGCCATGGTCTGGCTGACAGCATGTTTTCTAAGAGCTCCAGACATCTTTGAGCCCAGCTAATCTGGGCCAGCAGGAAAGGCTGCTTTCTCAGGTCCAGTGAGAATTACTGAGGCCAGAGGTCTGAGTGGGTATGGCTTGTACAAAGGCCCGGTGGTAAGAGAGGCCAGCACAGGCCACGGGCTGAACAGAGGGCACAGTGGCTGATGAATGACAGCAAGACAGTGGGTGCTGAAAGCCAACGGGGCTGGGCACAGGGTATGGCAGGGGCAGGGACATGGATACCCTGGAGCTCTGAAAACACTGACTGGGTTAGACTGGATTAGACCCTGGAGTATGTACTTATCAGTATTGGTCTTTGATATATCACGAGACCTTTGTTGATGAGGTGACAAGATGTGCCGGTGTTGTCTCCCATCTGTGACTGGTATTTTTATCTTTGTGAGGTAGCTATGGCAGACTAAATGATTCTGGCCTTCTTTTATCCTAACGCCCTTTGTATTCAGGGACACCTCTGTGTCCTCTAGCTACGATGAGTCCCTGTAATGTTCTTCTACAAATGTTCGATTATAGCCTTAGTTTGCGTTTTGTTCCTTCTTCGGGGAATCTCATTCTGTAGCTTAGCCCAGACTGGCCTAGTATTTACTATGTACCCCAGGCTAGCCTGGTATTCGCTATGTAGGCCAGGCTGGGCTTTAGCTGGCAATTCTTCTGCCTTAGTCTCTGTGTTGAAATTATAGATGGATGACACCTCACCTGGCTTAGCTTTAATTTTTAAACCTGCTCAAACTCAGAAATGTTGCTGACTTTAGTCTTTCATTTTACTTCCAGACTAATCCATTTCACAACCACATATGCGTGGTGTGAGGCGGGGGGGTCACAGCTCGCTCTTTCTCATCAGCAGGTTCAGATTTCCCAGCATCCTGTTCAAACTCTCCTTTGCCTCCTGCATTGTTTTGAGAAGGTTGTTGGAAGCTAACCCCAGCTTCAGTCGCTGTCAGAGAACATTACAATGTTTAAAGACTGATGATGATGAGGAGGAGGATTATATGTGCATTGATGTTTTGCCTGCATGCATGTCTGTGTGAGAGTGCCAGACCATTTTATAGACAGTTGTGAGCTGCCATGTGGATACGGGGAATTAATCCCCAGTCCTCTGGAAGAGCAGCAAGTGCTCTTAACCACTGAACCATCTCTGCATCCCTACAAATTTTATTCATTACTATTATGTGTGTATGATGTGTGAGTGTGTGCATGCCAGGGTATTTGTATGGTGATCAGAGGAGTCAGTTCTCCTGTCTTTACATGGTCGTGGGGACTGAGCTCAGGTGGCTTGCATGCCAAGTGCATTCTTTATTCATTGAACCATCTTTGCTGGCCCCACTTCGTCTTCTGAGACAGGGTCTCTTACTGGTCTCTAGCTTGCTAGCTTAGCTGGCCAGTGAGCCCAGAGACTAGTGACTACACCTCCTCAGTGCTGGAGTAGAGCATGAAATACTTTGCTTGGCTTTTAAAGGAAACAAACAAACAAACAAACACGGAGGCCAGGCATGGCAGTGCACACTTTTAATCCCAGCACTCCTGAGGCAGAACCAAATGGATCTGAGTTCAAGGCCAGCCAAGGCTACATAGTGAGTTCTAGGACAGCCAGGGCGATGTAGAGAAACCCCTGTCTCAAAAACAACAAACATGGGTTCATATCCTCATGGGCAAACAGAGGCTCATGTAGGTCAAGTCACTTGTGAAAGGTCACACAGTGTAGAGAGGAAGGCAGGACTGCAACCTGAGGCTTTCCTCCTTTTCCAGCCTCCTGACTGGGGCCCAAGTCAAGTCTGAAAAGTTCTATCTCTGGCTCAGGGGAAATCAACCTGGAGACCACCAGGAAGGAGGAGGGGATAGTGGCAGACATACCTGCTGCCCATGTGTGCTATCCTGCTAGGCCCAGGGTGTTTGACCGGAAGTAACCTGCACAGCCGGCCCGACCAAGACTGGCCTGTCCCAGGCCACTCACCTTTAGGAGACCAATTTCCTTGACACAGTCCTGCCTGGCTTTGGCATCCATCATCTCAAAGATCTAGGACAAGAGGAAGCCAGAAACAGAACAGTTAGTACCAGTGCCAACGGACGGGATGCAAGTTCCTGCTCACCCTGCTCCTTGCCGAAGACCCAGAAGAGTGAGAGTCCCGACGCAGGGACAGCAGGAACCAAGGACTATGCTGTGGGGTTCACTTGGGTCCCGTGATCCCTTCTCTGTGGCCAGAGTCACTGTTCCAGCTCCCAGAGCAGGGACTGAAGCCCACAGCCTCTGAGGCTTGCTGAGGTCACACCCTGGCAAGTGGCATATGGCCAATGCTCCTTCAGCAGGGACGTTAAGCGTAAGACTTATAGGGACAGAGCAAAGGCAGCCATTGCCAATGTCCCAGCAGAGCAACCATTATTGCAAAAGAAGCAAGATGGCCCAGAATGCCCTCTGGAAAGGCAAGAGCAGACAGTATCTCAACTGCAGGAGCCTGATGCCCCAGTGAGAGAATGTGAGAGACACAGGTTAATGCTGACGCTCTGCAGCCAGTGTCTTCCCATCCTTGGCCATGGATGCCTAGCTAAGCTACCCTCCCTGTCCAGGGACTCCTGGACCCGAGGTGCTCATCTTACCCTGCAGGAGAACCAGACAAATAAGGGGCTTAGGTAGCCTGCAGAGAGGTAGGTGTGTGTGTGTGTGTGTGTGTGTGTGTGTGTGTGAGAGAGAGAGAGAGAGAGAGAGAGAGAGAGAGAGAGAGAGAGAGAGAGAGAGAGAGAGAGAGATATGGGGGGAGGTTCCAGTACATGCTATGTGCTTCCCAGCCTGACCTTGATGCTGTATTCCCTCCATCCATTTAGAAAGGTCACAGGGGCGGGCAGGCTGGACCCTTTGAGCCAAAGCCCACTGTTGCGTGGGAGGGGCAATGGGGGAGGGATGGAGAGTATCTTGCTTTCCCCTAAACTCTCTCTGACCTGGAGAGTTAGTGAGTTGCTACTGTTTTCCTCATCTGAAAAATGGGACAGTGGGCTAGGATATCAGGGCTCCATGTCTGAGCACATCCCTGTTCACAGTAGGTGCCTAAGTGTGCATACTTCCCTTTTCCTTTATTGTTTTACAGTGGGCTAAACTTGAGTCCCCTAGGAGGTAGAGTCACAGTAAGGCCACTTGGACTCGTGGCCCTGAACGCACCTGCACCTTCTTCAGAGCCACCGTCTTCCTGTCCAGCAGGCAGGTGGCCTTGTAAACCTCACTGAACTGTCCTCGGCCAATCTTCTTCTCAATTTGGAAGTCTGCCAGCGAGCAGCGGAAAGACAGGGTGTTGGGGTGCCTCTGTAGGAGACAGAGGCATTGGTGATTGGCTAGGCTGAAGAAGGAAGCCTGGGACGAGACCAGTAGGACCCCCCCAGCACACCACAGCACCTCCTAAGCAAAGAAGGGGTTCCACTTGTCACTCCCAGTGACAGGCCTAGCAAGTAGAGTGAGCGACGAGTGTCAGAGCAAGATGGGCAGGACACAGTTCTGGTCTCACTCCAGGCTCACCAGCTCCTCCCATCCTACGTCATTCTCCTGACACTGACAGTCACCATTAGCCAGCGGGGACAGCCATTTCCCATCAGGAGGCGGAGGTAAGCTTTGAGTGTGCAGCTTACAGCTAAGCTTCTCTGCACAACCTGCCCCATCACAGTGACACAGGGAAACTAGACTTGGTGGATACTGCAGAGTCAGCATTGAAAGCCATGACAGAAGAGAGGAACCTGGCCAAAGAGACTGTGCATGCCCTCCTGCCAGCCTATGCTTACACTGCCTCACTCCCTCAGTAAGGCCGATGCTGGGCTGACTTGACTGAAATCTTGAGTGCTCAGGAAGGGTGGTCTGAAGAGATCCCTGACTGCAGCAGACTCAGACTCAAGCCAGAGGAAGTTGATGACTGTCAGGCAAACTCTAGGAAGTGCCAGTATCCTACCTAGTCACCAGATGCCCACCTAAGAGGACAGGCCTACCAGAGCACTATACAGGCCTGACAAGCTGCAGCCGCCACACACACACACACACCAATATCAACTCAACAAACCCTCAGAGAGACCCTGAGTGGAGCCCTGCTGCTTCCCCACTGCTGGCAAGTGAGGGATGGTGGGGTACAGCGGAGCCAGCTCCCACTCTCCACTTTTCCTTCAAGGCCCCAGGAGGAGTGAAGCCAGCATTGCCAACTGCAGGAGCACAGCTGAAGTCACGCATGGAAAGAATCTATTGGCCCTTGGATGGAAGCAGATCTGCAGAGGTGACACTCAGTATCTACTGTGTGGTGCTTAAGGGCTGCTTTCAATGCCTCCTGACAGGACTCTCCCCGCAGACCTAGGCCAGTAGAGCACGGACTTGAATTCCTTGTCTGACCCAGGGTTGTGCTGATGGGGCTTCTGGGGTGAGGCCCTCCTCCGTTGGACCTCAGCATTCCCCTGGTACAGTGATGGGTGTAGAGGTGTGATCACCAAGGCTACTTGGTCTGTGAACACAGGCCTTCTTCTTACTAGTATGGGTGGATGGACTTCTGGCTGAAGGCCCTGGTGACAGCCTGCCCAGCCCAGGAGGCCACATTGCCCAATTTTACCATGGTTCCAGTGGATATGAGGTGGTAGTTTTGGGGTGGGTGGGTGAGGTGGAGGTTCTAGCTCATATCTGCATACGGATGACCCAGATTTGCATTTCCTGTCACACTCCATCTTAACTAGAGAAATGGTTTCCTGTAGCGAAGCCAGGGCAGTGCTGTGCACTGAGGTGGGAGACTACCCGCACACTGTTGGGCAGGGTGCCCCTGGGGCAACCTCTGCTCAGCTACAGGGCATCTCAAGACACAAGGGCTCTTGCGCATCAGAGCCTTGACCCTGATTTAACTCCAAGGAGGGTGTAAAGTCTTCTCATCCTTCAGGCAGGATGTGTCTGTTGCCCTGCGTCGCCAAGCCTGTTTCCCAACCCGGGTTACCTTCAGCCTGATCCAGTTTGCTGTGCACCTGAGCCTGTCATCCATTCACCAGGGCTGCACTGTGGGCTGTAGGTAGGGATGGCCCTCAGCTCTCCCTCATAGGCAGAGGAGACATCGAGTTGATCTTGGGCTGTTGACCCTACAACAGTCGTGTGTCACCCCGCCGGCCCCCCTCCCACCCCCATGCTGCTTCCTCACACTGCAGGCCTGAGGAGCAGAGAAAGGTGGATCAGGAGGAGGAGGGTGGCGCCATCTCTGTGCGCATGACCACAGACAGCCAGAGGAGCCCAGTGTACAGGAGTCAAGAGGGCAGCTGAGGTCAATGGCAACTGTCCCAAACTGCATCCTTCCTAGAAATGTCACTAGTTTTCTGCAGCCCAGGCAGGACATCCAAGTGATAACCGGAGAAGATTCCCCTCGGACACTCCTCTCACCCCCAGAAAACCCAGAGAAACCCAGGCTTTCTTTTCCAAGTCAGATCAAATTAGGCCACAGATACTGCCCCCACGCCCACCCCCACGCTAATTTGAGTTTAAAATGTTTGAACCACGATATGCCTCGGCCATCGACAAACCCTTTTCTCCCCTATGCTCACTCTCTAAACAGGAGCATAAAATTACATGTTAGAAGGATAAAAATGCATTCGCCCAATTAATTTTCTGAAATCTCATTAAAAAATTTAGCCTGACTAAGTCAGACTTCTGACCTGAATTTTAATTGTCTTTACACTGGATGGGCCTCTTCTCTCTCACACTGGTGATGCATCATTAATTTTAAGGCAACTGTTTCTATGATTTTAAAAAGCACACTTCACCAGCATGACATTTCCTGTAAACGAATTTCACCTTTAAAGATGTCTGACATCATGTGTATAGGGAACTTACAGGGGCCTGGGCTTCTATGAAGCGGATTGTTTTAAATGTGCACAAAAGGGCTCAATTTGCAAAAGAGTCCACATTGTCAGCGCCTTGCGAGGCAAACCCAGAGCCAACCTTCATTCTTACTGCCCCCCCCCCGAGATCACCTCCCTGTAAAATGGAGCACTGGCTACTCCTCCTCCCATGAGGCAGAAGGACTCAGTGGTCACAGCTAGCACGATTTGTCCTCGCCAGCATCCCAGCTCAGAAGTCTACTGCAGGCTTCACGGGCCATCAGCTCACAGAAACTCTAAGGAATTGCTTGCAGCACAGAGACACCATGACAGGCACTGAGCATCCAAATCCCAGGCCCCCTCCACGGGCTGAGATGAGAGCTGCCAGCTGAGAGCACTGCCAGGCCAAAGCTGGGAGGTGAAGCCCAGAGGTCCTTCCCAACCTTTACCTCAGAGCAGTGGGCCCTTCTGGTGGATACCACCTTCACCCCAGAACAGTGGGCCCTTCCGGTGGACCCCACCTTCACCCCAGAACCATGGGCCCTTCCGGTGGACCCCACCTTCACCCCAGAACCATGGGCCCTTCCAGTGGACCCCACCTACACCCCAGAACAGTGGGCCCTTCTGGTGGACCCCACCTTCACCCCAGAACAGTGGGCCCTTCTGGTGGACCCCACCTTCACCCCAGAACCGTGGGCCCTTCCAGCGGACCCCACCTTCACCCCAGAACAGTGGGCCTTTCCAGCGGACCCCACCTTCACCCCAGAACAGTGGGCCCTTCTGGCGGGCAGCGCTCAGCCCCGGTTTTACCCTCCTTGAGCTTCAGGCCTTAGCCCCACCAGGGATCTTTCCAAAAGCCACACTGAGCTTCTCCTTTGCTATGGTCTCAATTCAAGTGACAGCATGCTCTTGGCTGACGGGGGGGAGAGAGAGAGAGAGAGAGAGAGAGAGAGAGAGAGAGAGAGAGAGAGTGTGTGTGTGTGTGTGTGTGTTGAGCACTGGTTCTAACTCACGTGTGTGTGTGTGTGTTGAGCACTGGTTCTAACTCACGTGTGTGTGTGTGTGTTGAGCACTGGTTCTCACTCACGTACGTGTGTGTGTGTGTGTGTGTGTGTGTGTGTGTGTGTGTGTGTGTGTGTGTGTGTGTGTGTGTGTGTGTGTGTGTAGCACCGGCTCTACCCACTCGGCCGGCCTGCAGGTCCTGGAGCCTATGACTATTCTCTCTGTTCTGTCCCTGACTCCTGGTCATCCACAGAACAGAACCAGCTTCCCCATTCTCTGCTCATCCCTCAAGCCGTCCAGTGGCCTCCTTTTTATCTGTTTATAGAGGGTCCTCAGTAGGCTGTGAGTCCCAAGGGTCGGTACTCAGATAAAGGCCTGAAATAGTCATTTCCTAAATTTACAATCAGCAGCCAACACACCTCAAGTGTGTGTTGCTTGTGTGCATGGAGGGTGGAGGTCAATGTCCACTGGCTTCTTTGATCATTCTCTACTTTTTGAGGCACGGTCTCTCACCAGGTTTAGCTGGGCTGGATGCTCAGTGAGCTCCAGAGACCCATATGTCTCTCCATTTCCTGGTGCCGGGCTACAGAAGTGTGCCACTGTACACAGCTTTTACGTGGATGCCGAACTTCTGAAGTCAGGTCATGTTTGCATGGCAGGTACCCTATTGACTGAGCCATCTTCTCAGTTCCTTAAGTTTCAATAGCCATTAATGTCATTTGACCTTACTGTCCACTATCACATCTTCGGGAGGGTTTGCAAAATATAGATTTTGGTGAAAAACATAACCATGGAGGACTGCCCGCCCCCAGACCACTGCAGAGTATGCACATGCCTCTCTTTAAACAGAAGTGCACTCAGCTTGCCCAGAGCTGGTTTCTGAAGATGTATCAGGAGGGACTTCCTTCTCGTACAAGAAAACCTTCCCTGTTCTACACAATCTGCTTCGCTCTTCATGGGTTCTACTCACTGGACATAGTCACTTAGCCTTCTTCAGTGTATGTAAACCACACAGGCCAATGGCAGGGTCCAGCAAACACACTTCCGTGCACGGTTGGCTCTCTTAGGTTCTATGAAACCACTAGCTTTGGGCTGGAATGTTGGCAAAACCATAGGTTAGGAGGAGTTCCTGGCCTTTCTGCCGTGAGAGGATAAATTTTGTTTGTTTGTTTGTTTGTCTGCTTTTGTTTTTCGAGACAATATTTCTCTGTGTAGCCCTGGCTGTCCTACTCACTCTGTAGATCAGGCTGACCTCGAACTCAGAGATCCACCTGCCTCTATCTCCCGAGTGCTGGGATTAAATGTGTGCCACCATGCCCGGCTCAAGAGAGTATATTTAATTGTGAGAGCTTTTGCTTTGAAATAATTTGTAATAATTTCTCAATTATAAAAAATAAAGCCTACAGCTGGGAGTGGCAGTACATGCCTTTAGTCCCAGCACTCAAGAGGCAGAAACAGGTAGGTCTATGTGAGTTCAAGGCCAGCCTGGTCTACAGAGTTCCAAATCAGCAGTGCTACACAGAGAAACCTTGTCTCAAATAAATAATAAATAAATAAAAATAAAACAATAAAAAACAATAAACAAGTCTACACATGGCATTTCCTTGACACCCATGGTGTTGGATGCCAGCAGGCTGGATATTTAAAGCACATCATGTTATTAGGACTTCACAGATGTCTCAGGATGGAGAGGCCAACACTATCCCCACTCTACAGATGAGAAAACTGAGGATGAGATGCTTTGTACCCAGCCTCAGAGCAGGCTCATTCCTCATTCCTCGCTTCAAGGATTGCCTGCTGGGCCACAGGCCTCCTGCCATAGAGAGACATGACTCCAATGTCCATCTCAAACACTTCAGGATGCTGACACGAAGAGGCTTGTGCCATGCTCCCCAGATGGGGTCAAGACATAGGTACTTTGTGAGGGGACAGAGCTTGGGCCTGGCTGGCCTCCATCCCTGTTCCAGCCTGGAGCTGGCACAGCATACTCAGCCATGTAACCCAAGTTTTCAAGCCTGGCCAGGTGCAGGTGGGACTAGGACACCCTTGCCTGACAGCCACTGCCCAGAGCAGCCGACACTGAGTGATTGCATCTAATTACACTTAACTATGTCATCACCCGTTCCAACATGTGCGACAAGCTGCCGAGGACACTGTCACCGCTGCCTCCTCGCCTCGCCTCGCATGAGAAATAATTACAGGCCTCTCTCCTCTGCCAAATGAGCCTGTAATTAACCCTAATTGCTGGAAATGCAACTGGCTAATTCTGGGAGATTAATCAAGGGGGATTCGATTGTTAGTGAATGACTTAATGTGACAAATGGCTACATTACCTAAGCAGGCCCTGCTGCTCCAGCTATCAGCTCATGTCCTGGCCTAGCTCTGGAGCTGTGCTCTCCAGCTTCTGCCTGGAGATGGGCCACTGCATCCCAGCCAGCACTGCATCCAGCACACACGGCATAGTGGTCCTAGGACAGTCTACATACTTGTGCACACTGTCCACGAGCTCAGGCGTCATCTTTGTATGAGTCTGCAATAAGACCCTCTCTTGGGCTGACATAGCCCTATGCCATGGATCACAACACAGTTAAGACTGCAAGCACATACAGATTTTTTAGCCCACATGCCTCCCTGAGCAGCTGTCTGTGTGATTTAAAATTTGCACAACGGGCAGACCCTTAGTCCTTCACCGGGAAGTAGGATGTTCGAAGCTGTGACAGTCTCCCATGGAGCAGGAATATGGCTGTCTTCAATCTCCCTCTGATTTAGGCCTCACAGCTGTTGGGCAAAAAGCTGACCCCACCCACAGGGTCCTAAAGAATCTGGTGAGGGCACCACGCTTGTCACCCTCCAGGGCATTGCCTGTCCCTTCCTTACAGAATATGGCCCTCTCTGTTGCATTGGGTGCTTTACTGGAGCTCTGGAACAATGGGGTTCCTTCTGTTGGGTATTTTTATGCCTCTATCCCAGGAGGCTGTGTGCCCCATGAGAGATGGCCTGGGCCTGCCTCACACAGCCCCAGCCCAGGCAGTGCACTGCACATACATGGCATATTTTAAAATACAAGTGTATTTTTGCTGAGTCAACAGCACAGAGACTGCCTCTGTGCATAATGGGGCTAGAGATGCCCTCCAACTAGTAGGCAGGGAAGACCCTTGCAGGAGTGAACGTCCCAAGGCCAGGGCTATGTGGGGGTATGCACACCGGTGTCAGGAATTGAATGCACATGGGTTTAGGGAACACACAGGTGTGGGTCAAGGGCAGGAAGTCTCTTCAGAGAGTGCTGTCTGGCCTTGTGGCTTGGAGGGAGACTGAGAAGGACATTCTAGGTCAGGGAACAGAGTGTGCAAGGGCACTGACTGTGCCTGGCACTCAGAGCCGCCCTCAGAGCAACACCAAAAGGGGCTGGGCTCTCCAAGGCATCAAAAGCCAGGGTGAGGGGGCCACAGGGAGACCATCTCTAGACCACAAGAGTGAAGAGATGCAAACAGTCCAGACCAAAACAGAGGCCGATAAAGAAGACCTTTCTGTCCTCCTCCGAACCCGCCCCTCTCCTTGCACAGAGCTGCAGACACTCCTCAATGGAAACCAAGGATCTTTGAACTAAGCACAGGGCTTGAGGTACAGAGCACCCCAGCCCTTGAAGCATCCAAGGAGGCGTTCTGTATGGGCGTGTATACAGCTCCCTACAGGGAATGAGGGGTTGGATGAAAGACCCTCCGTGTTCTGGGAGGTAAGAGAATGAGCTTACCTGTGGGTCTGGAGGGGGTGCAGGCCCCAGTGCATGACAGAGGTTGTTCGGACTCCCTCCATGGGGCATGTGGCTGGGCTGTCCTGCCATCCTGCATGCCAGCCTCACAAGGTCACAGGCTGCAACAGAAAATAAAGGGCCTGGTCACTTTCTCCTCCTGGCTACTCGATCCATTTTATAGATGGTTGAGCAGAAGGCACAGATATTACTCTGCTCACGATCACCTGGTTCACAAGTGACCAGCCTAGGACTCAACACTCCACAGGATACTTTCTCTCTATCATGTTGTCCTGCTTTCATTGCTAGGACTGTCCCGCTGGAAGGGGCAAACTGGGGTACCCTGCAGGAAAAGAGAACCGTCCATTCTGAGCCCACAAGGAGGCCTGCACTACTTACTTTCCTGTTGTGGTGATGAAACACCACAACCAAAAGGCTTTTAGAAAACAGTTTATTTTGGCTTATGACTTCACATGGTTAAGAGTCCACAATGGTAGGGACGACATGACAGCCAGAACAGGGAGGCTGAACACGTACATCCTTTACCACAAGCATGAAAGGGAGAGTGACCTGAAAGTGGGGTGAGATTACACCATTTGAAAGCCTGCCCTCAGGGATGTGCCTCCTCCATCGAGGCTATCCCCTACCTAACCCTCCCCGACAGCAGCACAACCGCAGACCCAATGTTCAAATTCCCAAGGACCGTTCTCATTCAAATCACTACAAGACCCCAGCATCAACCCTGAACTACCCGACAGTTTTCTACATCCTTTCAGTCTTTTCTGCTGTCCCCCAAGACTGCCGCAAAAGCCCAAGTCGGCAGTCTGAGTAGCCAGGAAAGAGAACAAAGCCAGATTCTGGCAACACCTACAGGAATTGTCCTCGTGTCCCACCCCTCCTGGACCCCAGTGCAGCAGATACAGCGACACTGGAGGGCCCAGGTTCTCTGTGACCCTCCAGGCAGGGCTCTTGAACAGGGTAACTCTCATGTCCAGGACTGATCTGATAATGTGCCCTGTATGCACCCAGTTTGGAACAAAGGACCATCAAGGGGTCTTTCCCCATTATTACTTCCACTTCGGGTGCTAGAGGAGTTTCTGGCTTCCCCATCACACTAGCCTTTTGGGAGCAAGGACCAAGGCTGACATGCATGGGAGCTTTCTGCCTAGGGGAATGACATGCACCCAGCCCCGTGATCCTCTTGTGTGGGAAAGCCTGCATGAACCCCCACAGTATGTCTTTAACACCTCATGGGCCAGGTCTGGGCTTGGGTTCCCATGAGGCATCAATGTAGCTCAGGCAAATAAATAAGCAAGCCCTGAATCATCTACAGACCTACACTTTGTGTCCCAATCCTAGTCCTGACTCAGGCTACTTGAGCAGCTGTACTATAGTCCCTAGAGAGCCCGAAGTCCCTATGAAATCATGAATGACCTTCCTAACATCTCAAGGGAATTGGTATATAAGCTGGTCAGTCCTGACTCATGTGTATGTAATCCACATTGCAGGGCCCTAGCTAAGACATTGTTTGCACTAGCCCGTTTTCTGTTACTATACCAAAATACCAAAGTCTGGACAATGTTATAAAGAAAAAGGTTTTATTGAACTCACAGTTTTGGAGATTCAAGGGCTTGGTGTCAGTGTCTGATCAGAACTTGCAGGAACCTCATAGTAGCTAACATTATAGTGACAGGTACTTCTGGGGGAATGGCAGATCCCATGACCAGACAGCTAGACAGTCTGGGGTCAGACTTCAGTGTTCTGGAGGCAATACCCCCGTGACCTAATGACCTCCTACTAAACTCTACCATTTAAAGGTCCCACCATCTCTCACCAGCAACGAGACAGGAATTGACACCATTGCTGTTGTTAGAAGGCATAACCTGCAGATCTGGCTAGGCTGTAAGTCACTCCCCAACCCCTCTGAGTCTGTTACCAGCCACATCACACAGATGCCAGAAGTGCTGATAGCTTCTGGGTGCATCAAGGGTACCTAGCACACTACAACATGCACACTGGCCTCCAGCCCCTTTCTTCCTGCATCCCTGGGCAGTCCTTTACTGCCACTGCTCTCAGAGTGTGTGTGTGTGTGTATATGTGTGTGTGTGTGTGTGTGTGTGTGTGTGTGTGTGTGTGTGTGTGTGTGTATGTATGTGTGTGTAGAGGGCAGAGGTCATCAACAATGTTCCTTTACTTTTGAAGATAGGGTCTCTCATTGAATCTACAGCTCACTGATTTGGATACACTAGCTGACCAGGGTAGCCCAGGGGCTCCTCCTCTTTTTCTTTTCTTTTGTTTTTTGTTTGTTTGTTTTTCAAGACAGGGTTTCTCTTTATATATAGCCTTGGCTGTCCTGGAACTTACTCTGTAGACCGGGCTGGGCTCGAACTCAGAGGTTCACCTACCCCCTGAATGCTGAGATTAAAGGCCTGGGTCACTACCCAGCAGAGATCCTCCTCTTTCTGTCTCCCTGTCACATGTCACCATGCCCAGCTTTACACACGGGCACTAGGGACTGAACTCTTGTGTTCATATTTGTGCAGCAAGAGTTTTACCAACTGAGCTACCTTTGCAGGTCCGCACTGCTCTTTGGATCACTGATATACTTACTCTACAGCACGCAAAGTCAAAACCTGAATGAGGCTGCAAGGGCCATTCCTGGCCAGCAGAGTTCATGTGGCTTGTCCCTCCTGTGTGGAGACACACAGAAGCAGTCTCTGGCATCATGGGTAGGCCTCTCCTTCCCCGCACCCCTCTGTGCAGCCTTACAGGGGATGCAGGTGGGCCCAGATGCCCTCAGAATCTTCTATCTTCCCAGTGTCTGGCTGAGCATCCTGCTGCAGCAGCACACCCCCACCCCCCAGGGTGACGTGGTGGAGGAGCTGGGTACAAAAAGCCCCAGGATAAACAGATAAGCACGGAGAAGCTTCCTCAGGCGCTGCTGTTACTCAGGGGGAAAGCCTGTGACAACAAACTGGGTATGAGAGTGAGCCCAATGTAAAATGCGCATGAATTTGAAGATGAAGCCAGAGGCTCCCGCAGGCTTAGCAGCTGATGCGGCCAACACCCTCTGCACCCCTCAGGGTGACATGTTCACCGTCCTGTGCCCTTAGGGGGACCTCTGGGAAAAAGTTGGAGAACTATCTTCAGGAGAAGGTTCCATCTTTATTTCAGAAGGCCCCACATTGGGCCCACAGGCTGTGCCGTCCTAGCCATTCATGTATTTGTTCTGCCTACCTGTCTGCCTGGACCCTGTCTCAGTTCCCCTTCCCTCATCCTGCCTTGCCTAGCTCCAGCCCCCAGGTGTTTGGGGTACGGGGGGGGGGGGCATTCCTGCATGTTAATTTGTACTGTTTCACAAACTAGCTGGGACCCTGGGCAAATGTCACTGGGCTGCCTGGCAGCTGTTTAGGAAGGCCACATCTCCTGGGTCAGGCTGGCAAACAGTTACGTAGACCTTCCTCACTTGAGGTGCCAGGACAGTGACAAAGAGGCCCAAGCCACCTCAGGGGTAACAAATAATGATGACAATAGCTGCATGGGCCCTTTAATATGCACTTAATCCTGTAAACTGTAACGCGACTCCATGAGATAGAAGCTGCAAAAAGTCTATTGAAAAAATGAGGAAACTGAGGCACCAGCCGGTTGAAAGGCTTGCCCAGGTCACAAAGATAAGCAGCGGGGCTAGGACTTGGGACCCGAGGTGGCATCCTTTTCTGAGGCCACCACACTATCTTTTCCAGTGGCACTCTGCAGAATGAGCTAAGTCTCCACATAAAAGCCATAATGTAGGACCAGTCCACAAGTTAAGGGGCCTTTTTGTCCAACAGAAGCTACTGGGCAGAAGCTGCAGAGGCACTGCCCTCTAGATCACACCCAGCTACTGTCCACATTACCCCTTCTATCAAAGCCCCTGCCATTCACTCAGTGACATGCAGAGCCCAGTACCAGCTGCCACACAGTGTTCACCAGGGTGGCGAGGAAGAGAGCCTGGCCTGACAAACACCCAAGACATTACCCCTTCTATCAAAGCCCCTGCCATTCACTCAGTGACATGCAGAGCCCAGTACCAGCTGCCACACAGTGTTCACCAGGGTGGCGAGGAAGAGAGCCTGGCCTGACAAACACCCAAGAGGAACATTCCAAATAGAAGGAGTTTAAGAGAGGAAGGAGGCGGGTGAGCCCTTCTTTATGGGCCATGTTTTTCCCACTTGTCCTCAAGGCTTTTGGAAAATCCATTTTATAGGTAGGGAAACTGAGGCTCAAAGCCATTTGCCCAGTAAGCTACAGATAAGAATTTGGGTTCAAGCTGTGTGTGTGTGGTGGTGCACGCCTTTAATCTCAGCACAAGGGAGGCAGAGGCAGGCGGATCTCTGAGTTTGAGACCAGCCTGGTCTACAAAGTTAGTCCAGCACAGCCAAGACTACACAGAGAAATCCTGTCTCAAAAAACAAAAACAAAACAATAACAATAAAAAGAATCTGGCTTCAGACTTCAGTAGCTCAGTAGCTCTCCTTCCAAGGCTTTGGTTGTCCCCAGGGAGTCTCCACAGGGCAGGACTTGAAGGAACCTGTACTCTGTAATACCCCAGCGGAAACCCAGCCTTTCTCACTCCACACATTTCTACCAAAATCTGCTTCTTCTAGAGTCAGATGCAGAAAAGGGCATCTGGAGGGAGACATGGAGTGCTGGACAGACCAGAGTAATACAGGGAGTCTCCTAGCCCTGTGACCCTGGGGATTCCAGGATCCCCCAACCCCTGCCAAACTGCAGAACAATGAAGCAGTGATTGCCAAGCCCAAGCGGGAGGGGGTGGGTGCAAAAAAAATCTGTGGAATGTGACTCAGAGCCACAGGCCTCACTGAACCATCTCAGACCGCCTTTCCTCTGAAGTGAGCAAATGCCTGTGCTCTGAGAAGCTGTGCCAGGCACACACCACGTGGCCTCTCACTTAGGCTTTGGTGTAAAGAGCAATAAAAAGTTGTCATATGTCTACCAGGCAGACAGAGATGATCCTGGAGCAACCTAGGGTTCAAGAGGGACCTGCTGGAGAGCTAGATAGCTGAATTAAAACGTTAGCCCATTTTCCTACAACTGGTGCCAGTTTCCTCACACAGGAAACGGGTGAACCAGCAGATGGACCTCTGAGAGTATCTAGGTAGACTGGATATTCCGTGGAGGGTGCCAGAAGCTTTGGCTGCTGTAAGCATTATTTATGCTAACCGTCACTGAGTAATGAGGGGCAACTGCCTACACACATGGCAGCCATGGGGGATAAGCTTTAGTTAGGGGCATAGACTTGCCCAAAGCCAAACTGTACATGTCCTCCTTCATGAGAACCGTGGCCACTCTGCCTGGCCGTGGACGAAGCCCTCTCTCATGTGGCAGGAACCCTAGGGAGACCGAGGAGCAGGAGGCTGAACCAGGTTGGACTCTAAGTTCCAAGCGGCCTTTACCCAGGACAGTCACCTGGCACTTGCTTCACAATTTCTGGTGACTTCATCTTGGGGGTAAGTTCCACCTTTAGCTGCTGCCAAATAGCACCCTGCCCTTACTAGGGTGGTGGCTCCCAGGGGCTGTCTCTATGAGAGATGACCCTGCCTAGAGCAGATGTGTCCAGCCAATATCTAATGATAGGATTGCGGTTTGGGTGCTCATTACCCAAGGTGCAGTCTACAGGTAGAAGCCCAAGGTGCAGCAAGGAGACACAGCTGGTCCCAGGTCCTGGCCACTTCTGGGGTCAAGCTGGTGCAGCATCAGCATCAGCTAACACAGGTCCTAAGGTGAGGAACCACTATCCCATTGTGCAGTTGAGGAAACAGGGGCTCTAGAGAGGGCCATGACTTGTCAAAGTAAGCCTGCAAAGTGGGCAGGGCACCATCTGACCAGCTTCTCAAAGCAAGGAAGAGATCCAGCTGGTGAGAGGCAGACGGGGTGCGACCCACACTGACCAGTTCGTGGAGGACATGGTGGTCCTGTGTGTATACTCCATGAGACTGCTAGAATCCACACGCAGACGAGGAAATGAGAGTCAGGCGGGTTGAGTGACAGGCCATGGTCACATAGGAGGCAACAGACACAAGTGACACTCAAAGCCAAGTCTTCCTGGGTCCACCACCCACACAGCCTCGGAAGAATAGACTGACCGAATGAATCTAGCCCGGGATGCAGCTATGTCTAAAATGCACTCACCCAGGCCAGGGCTCTTTCTCCACTGGTTAAGCACAGGTTATTGGTTTTTCACTTGACAGGAAGGAGTCAGAGCTCAGGCCAGAATTCTGGTGGGGGTGGGGGTGGGAGGAGAGCTGTCAAGCTAGAAATGACACAGATGGTGTACGATTTCCTGAGTCCCCCTAACCCTTCCCAACCTCGCCCCTCCAAACCACACAGTAGTCAGAATCTGTGTCTCCCATGGTCAGTAGATACCTGGTTTCTCTGAATGCGAGCCACACTGAGCCCCTACATGGGCACCTTTCCCAGACAGTGGGGCCTCCCCAAGGTGGATCTGAGAGACATGGAACCAGCTCCCCAGAGCTGTGTGGTGCCCACACACAGGGTTCCCCCCACTCTCCTCTCCCTTCCTTTCCATTACCTATCCCCTCCCTCACACCCCTACCCATGGCACCTCTACCTAAATATCTTTCTTCTGCCAGCCTAGGATCCCCTCTTGGGGTACTCCAGACCCAGCCACAGCCACACCGACAGTGCTCACATCAGCTGCGGCCTGCTCCCTCCTCCATCTCAGCCAGAAGCAGGCTCCACCCCAAGCTTCACCTGCTCTCACAGCCCTGAGTGGTCTTGTTGATTCTGCCTCCAGACTTTCCCTCCCTCAAATCCTCTCCTAGACTTAACACTTCCCAGGACCCTGCAGTCCCCAACTCCCTGGCCGCCCAGCCCCACCACTGGACCGTTCTCTTTGCGTGTATGTGTGTGTGTGTGTGTGTTGGCATGTACACTGTACATAGATCAGAGGAGGCCTTCAGGTGTCCTCTTCTTCCCGATTCATTCCCTTGAGACAAGGATGGTAGCCAGCAAGTCCCAGCCATCTTCCTGTCTCCTCCGCCCTGAAACCCCCACTTGTGCTATGGTTATGGGCAGGTACAGTCATGTATGTAGTATGTGGTATGTGGACACAGGGCATGTGACTCCGGCCCTCATGCTTGCACGGCAGGTGTTCTTACCCACTGAACATCTCCCCGGCCCTGCGGGTATTTCTTAACATTCTGCAAGGCTTCCCCGGGGCAAAGGCCACAGGTCACAGTGAGACATTCCCAAGCCATGCCCAACTGGCACTGGCCTGCCCACTGCTCTGCCATCCTCCCATACCCCCACACCACAGCTACACTCCAGAGCCCCCTCAATCCTTCTGGACTTCTCCGTATACCAGCCTTTGCCCAGAAGACCTATCAGTGACCTCTTAATTCCCAAGGCCCAAGGCCACACTCGCCTACCAGGTCAGGTCTCTGGCTTGGGAATTGTGGGATTGTGGGTAAGTGTCATCCTCTCCCACCCACATTTCAGCTACCCTTTCCGGATAACAAAGGGGCTTCAATAATATACCATCTTTTCTTTTCCAAGGAAGAATGAGACACTGGAGTTCTTTGGGGGAGGCCCTAGTTTAAATTACTCAAGATAAAGCTGAGATCTGCTAAGTGTGTCTTCTGAACACACACACATACACACACACCACACACACACACACACACACACACCATGGATGTCTGCAAGCCCAGTTTAACAGATAAGGAAAACAAGGCACAGAAAAGTTAGATGACCTATCAAGTTGGTAAACAGTAGGGCCTGTGTGGCCCCAGCCCTGACTTCAAGTCTGGAGTGATCCTTAGAAATCACCAGGAGCCAGAAGCTAGGATTCCATACCCCAGGATTCCTAGGAAACTCACCTCCCTGGTAACGCCTGCTGTTGCCCCCACCTCAGAAATGAATTTTCCTCAAGACCTTGGCAGGCTCTCCTACGTCTGAAGTAAATGGTCTCCTGGCAAAATTCACTTCTACCTCAATACCCAACTGTACAGCCTCCTCCAGGCAGCACTCTTGGATTCCCTCCCCTGCTCCCAGTGTGTCAGTAGCAGCTTGGCTCTGGTCCTTTGCGAAGTTTTTGTCTGGTCATGGCTTCCCTTCCCTCAAAAGTGGGGACCAGGTCACTCACCTCCAGGTCTCAGTGGCCAGAGAGGAAGGTTAGATAAAGGCTACCAGAGGCTGCAAGGCACAAGACTGGCATCCTCGGCCAGAGGCACGGTGAAGGGAAGAAATTCTTGAGAGTAGAAATCCACCTACCTCCATGTTCTTTCTCAGACCCTGTTCTTCCTACAACCAACAGCAGAAGCCAGAAAACAAACAAACAAACAAACAAACAAATGAGCAGAGCAGCCCCAATGGGCTACACAGATTTGAGGTCTGTCCCAAGCTTGCCTCTAGGCCCAGCAGAGTGTCAGCCATCCCTAGGAGCCGCCTGACCACCCCTAGCTTCAGATCCCGCCCCAGGAAAATGTGCTCCACCTGAGGGCTGCTTAACAAGATCCTGGCTGCCAGCACCTGCCCTGCCCCGCAGCAGTGGCAAAGGTCTCTCAGGCTGTGGCGCTGCTGCCCTCCCTGGCTGCTCCTGCTGGCAAGCAGTGGATAGCAGAGGTGCAGCTAGGTCTGGTGACCCTCTGAGTTCAGGCTCCGAGGTCTTTGGGGTCTGGCCCCCTGTTGCTTGTTAGGCAAGGCCCTGGGAGTACAAGCAGCAGGAAATGGGGAAAGAATCCCATGTAGTAGGAGATTGGCAGGGCTGGTACCTTCTGAAGTGAGCACCCTAGGGCAGGTCTGCTCGGTTGAGTATTGCGGGCTGGTGCCCTGCCCAGAGCCTCCGGGGATCTAAATGGCCTCTCTGGGCCAAGGCGGGTGAGGGACATGGCCCCCCCCCACCTCTGCCTGTGCTTGGGACTTCCCCTTCCCAAGACACCGGGTCCCCAGACACCACCAAAAGGAAATTCCCCGGCCACGCACTGCTCCAAAAATAGCCGGGACTGCCACCTCCATGGTGAATGGAACTTGTCACAACCCCCACAGAGGCTCCTGCCTACCAAGGAGTACTAGCTGGTGGCAGTGGCCACCAGATGGTGTAGGAGCCAGTGCAGGTAGCTTAGCTCATCTTTTTTTTTTTTTTTTTTTTTTTTGGTTTTTCAAGACAGGGTTTCTCTGCGTAGCCTTGGTTGTTCTGGACTCGTTTTGTAGACCAGGCTGGCCTCGAACTCACAGAGATCCGCCTGCCTCTGCCTCCCGAGTGCTGGGATTAAAGGCGTGCGCCAGCCGGCAAGCTCATCTTTATATACTTGTAAACTGAGGCAGAAGGACAACAGGTCACCTGGGACTATAAGCACAGCAGAGCCAACATCAGCCCTGAGATATCATCCCTCCTGACCCCAACCCCCTGCCGTGCACTATAGAGGCCATCAAAGGGACTTCCCTCCAGGTTGTCACTCCTGCCCATCCCCTGGCACTTGCACACTGGGTCAGTCTGGGATCCAGGAAGGAAGCGGGGGTCCCTTCCTTGACCCTGTGTTCCCCCTCACCAAGCATAAAAGTCCTTCTTGCCCCTTTAAAAGCTTAACCCTTCCTGAGCTGGGCAGATAGCTTGGTGCATGCAGCCACAAAGGAGATGCTTTCAAATAAGGCGGATGACGAGGGATGACATAGGGCTGTCCTCTGAACCCCACATGGATTCATACACAAGGGGGCATGTTTTTAATAAAAATAAAGCTTGGCCTTTCCAATTCTTTGCATGCAGGGCAAGACCTATCTGCTGGACGTGAAAGAGAGTTTGTCAAACACCAGTGCTGGTTTTGAGGCCCTGCTCTGCCACATCCCCGACTATATGGCCTGGTCTTCTCATAGGTTAAATGGGAAAGCGTCGACGCTCACAGAAAGCTGGAGAACTATATGCCACTACAGGGGTCGAAAGTGCTCGGCGCTGAGCCTACCAAACAGTGGGGTCGCTGTGCTTTGCTCTCTAAAACAAGGCCCTAGGTCCAGGACTTGCGATCTTGGGGCGTTCCCAGGCTTCCTCCCCCCCCCACCCCCCGCTCCTGCCTTCCCCTTCTAGCTGCCTCTTCTATGCAGAAACTGTGCTGACAACCAGGAAGCCCAGGATGCCATAGACAAAAGGCTCATTCTTACTGGGGCCACAGGCCAGAAAAGCATCCAACTGTGTCCCAAGAAAAGGCAAGAGCGGTCACACATAGCTTCTTGCCACCACAACCCCTCCATCCACCAAGACTCAGGAGCTGGACAGGTGGGCAGGGCCGGACTGAGGGGAAAGGGAGTCCCAGCAGAGGACACAGAGGCTTCAAAGGCCCAGGCATCAGGCTGGGTTGAGTTCTGGCTCTTCCACACCATGTCCTCCGTTTGTCCTCACAGGGGTTGAGGGTAGCATCTACTGCCCCCAGGCCTGCTCCAGGGTTCACGCCACAGGCCACACCCACCTTCTCCAGAACAAGAGCCACTTCTACGCTGTACCCCATCTGCAGTACCACTGCTGTGGGGACTGACACTGGCATATGGCAGCTGAGGCTCCAGAGGCCGTGCTGTGCCAGACTCTGGCACCAGGGCTCAGCCACCTGCCAATACACCTTCCCTGCCGGCCCCAACTGTCGGGCATATGCCTAGTGCCGGCTCCCTTGGCGACAGCTGCTGGGCCCAGGCCAAGCATCCATAGGGGCTGGACTCTAAGGCCAGGACCTACAGGATCTGATCCCCCTAAGGAGGCGGTGCTCAAAGACCCATGTCTTCCATGACCCTATTAGTCTGGTTCACAGAGAAGGGTCCAGGCATGATGGGTGAGGGCCTCCCGAGAGTGGCAGTGAGCTCCTTCCACAGTCTCCAGTGACACTGTCTCCGCAGTCCAGTCCTGCCATCCACAGGGCCACCTATCCAGCTCTGCAGCCACTTCCTATGCCATTCCTGGTCAGACACTTACTTGCTGGACCTGAGTTAGGTCCCGGAACATGTGACCATTTTTTTTCAAAGGGTAACTTTTTGCCAACATGCGTGAGTCTGGCATGTGTGAGCTCAGTTCCATGTTGACATACATGGATATGGAGACCAGAGTTTCTAGTCAGTATGTTCCTTTACTATTTCATTTACTGCCACGGGGCTCCTGAACCTGAAGCCTGACTTGGGGCTCCTCCGTCTGCCTCACAAACACCAGGATTACAGTTGGCCCACCACACCGCCTCAGCTTTTTATATAGGTGTTGGCACTCTGGGGTCCTCAAACCTGCATGGCAAGCATTTTATCCACTAGCCTCTAACATGTGACCACTTTTCTTTCTTTCTTTCTTTCTTTTTTTTTTTTTTGGTTTTTTGAGACAGGGTTTCCTGTGTAGCCTTGGCTGTCCCAGACTTGCTTTGCAGACCAGGCTGGCCTTGAACTTACAATGATCTGCCTGCCTCTGCCTCCCCAGTGCTGGAATTAAAGGCGTGTGCCACCATGCCAGGGTACATGTGGCCACTTTTAACCCCACCTGAGGGACTTTGGCTCTGCGTTGTGGCATACACGGCATGGTGGCCCAGGGCTTACAACTTGGGTGCTTACAGGGGTGCTTGGTCACAGGAAAGATTGTCTCTGGGCCTCAGTTTCCCCACCTACAACATGGGTCTGGGATGATCCGTTTTGAGATGTTTGACAAGGGTGACTGGAGATATCTGACCCACTGGGGTACCCTGCAACTGAGCTGGGGGTCTGATGTCATCCAATCACATGCCCGCTTCTAGGAGGAAAGCAACCCTTCCAGGCCTAGAAGAGCAAAGAGGGTCCGTTCTCTGGCCTGAGGACACTTTCTGCATGCTGCTGCCAGACTCAGCCATGTGGGGCTCTCAGGCCTCCCATGGGCTCCTGTGGGCTCCCAAACACAGCCACAGTGCCATTCTGTGTAATGAAAGAATGCTATACCCAGAGTTCCCCAAACTGCCAGCTGCTAGGCCAGACACCTCAAGGAAACTGGCAGTGAGCACGCTCACAAAGCCACCCTGCAAGGCAGCCCTGTGCACCCACAGATGAAGAAATGGCCTTGCCCACTGTATTCTAGCTGGAGAGGCAGAGCTTGGCTGAGAACTCAGGCCCAAGACCTCCCCTGGGTGAGCTGCATCCCTGCCTTCTGAGAAGCAGCAAATGTGGGAGTAGGGGGGTTGGGGGAGGAAGAACAACCAGACCAAAGTGCTTCACGATGCTGTTTAGAGGGATCAAGGGGGCTTCAGTCCAGGCCCTGGAGTCTGAGAGCTCTGGGTTCAAATTCTATGCTGCCCTTGTCCATTTACTCGGATTGGAGCCAGTGCCCTGTTGCCCATGTAATTCTGTCTTCTGAAAACAGAGGCCTTTTCAGGACCCACCCTGTGGGGTTGTTGAAAGACTCTGTGGGACTATGCTGGCAAACACCTGTATAGACTGCCAATGGCCCAGTTCATATAGGAGCTCACGGATGGTTCTCGCGATATGGTGAGGATGGACTTCAAAGCCAGGCAGTGCTCATTCAAGAATATACACGCTGAGCCAGGCATGGTGGCGCATGCCTTTAATCCCAGCACTCGGGGCAGGGGCAGAGGCAGGTGGATCGTTGTGAGTTCAGGGCCAGCCTGGTATACAAAGCAAGTACAGGACAGTCAAGGCTACACAGAGAAATCCTGTCTCAAAATACAAACAAACAAAAAAAGAATACACACTCTGCAACCAATCCTTCCTGGTCAAGCCATTTCTCAGTTGGGGACCCCAGGCCTGAGGCACTCGGGGCCTCTGGTGGACCTCCTGCCCTGGCTCCTCCTTCGGTAGAGATGGCGACAGCATTTCACAAGCCGCCAAGACGAATCTGAGCCGCCCCCTCCCCCACTGCTTCAATCGCATAAATCTTGGCGGGGAATGGCAAGAGACCCCCATATATTTACATGGTGATGGCGCCTCATGATCACACGGGGCTCCTGGTTCCAGCAGGCAGCTCGTGGCAGAGACGGCTGTGGTCCTGGGAGAGTCACTATTTTCCCGACGACTTTTATTGTCCATTATATGCTGCATTTACAGGGCTCTGCTCCGGGGCTGGCAGGAATATGGCACACGGAGGGGCTGGTGGGCCTGCAGATCCTAGCTGCAGTCGTGTAGGCCTGTCCTCTGGGTTCATCCACCGTCTAGGTCCATGTGTAATACACAGACTCCAGGACCTCGGTGAGTAAAGGGCATCTAGACACAGACACTACGTGAAGCCCAGGTGTGCTGCTCCATGGCTTTGGGGGATGTGGGGGGCATGGTGGGAGTGTTGTGTTGCAAGGGTGGGGGACAGAGGGGTGCTGAGCTGTCTACTACTGGCTTGAAGAGCGTCTTGGTTAAGTTTTTAGGGATTTTGAGACAGCTGAACTCAACCATGGGAGAATATTAGTCAATAGTATAAATTAATTGCACAGAATCTGCCAGATTGGTTTGTTAAACATTCTCTAGGGACAGAACAGGTGGTCCAGCACACCATTGGGGTTATGGGAGAAGACACGGGGGCTGAGGAGTCAGGTGTGACTCCTTGCTGCACAGTGTGACTTTGAGCACATTATCTCCTTTTTTTTTTTTTTTGAGCCCCAGCCTCCTCTGTATTACGTGGGCACACACCGAAGCTCCTTGGGTATGAGAGGGCTGTCACACCTTGCAGAAGTTCCCCAGTGATGTCTACCATACAACAGGTGCTTAACAAACTGCCCACTGTCACCTGTCATTCAACACTGAGCATCTACTTTGTATTGGGCTGTATGAGTCAGACATACAAACATCCCAGGGTTACCAATGACACATTCTTCGTTTATATGCGGTACTCCCGGTGGTCTGCAGAGGCAGTGTCACCCACACCTCCTTATGGGAGCCCCTGACAGCCTTGGAAGACAGGCAGAGCAGGAGTGGAACCCATCTCTGGGATGAGGAAAGGAAGCTGGAGGGGAGTGTGACACACAACAGGTCCCTGATTATGCATCAAATTGGCTCAGCCCCTCTGGCCTGCTGTGACTCCTGCCTAGGAACTCCCATGCAAACCAGGCAGTTCCCTGTCGATGCTGGGAGAGGATGGCACAAGACTATGGGCCTGATGTCCTGGGTTCTGGGCTGGGCTCCTGGTTCCCTTGTTCCACATCTTTCCCCTTGGGGCTCAGGGTTAAACTCTCAGTGCCTCTGATACAGTATAAATGGTCCCCTGTCGACCTCTTGGCCTGGCCAAGTCTCCCTTAGACATCCACAGTGTCAATACCAGTAGCGGCCTGGGGTGATCCTGGGTGATGTCCAGGGTCTCTCGGGTAGGGAGGACTGAACATGGTGGAGCCCCCCCAAATACTGTTGCTGGATTCCCCATCTACATGTTTCACAGATGTGGAGACTACAGCTTGGGAAGTTTGTGGTCGCCACTCTGTCACCGCCACCCCACTATCCCCATTAAGAGTCAGACTCGCACCCTGGGCAGGAACTGCCAGAGCCTGTGGTTGGGTACCCCCACAGAAACAAGGAGGCAACTCAGTCCTGATACCCTGGTGGCCCAAAGAGGGGACACTCCAGCCACCAACCTCAGCTCCGAGCGGTGACTGTGCAACCCAGTGTACTGGGAGAGTGGGGAAAGTGTAGAGTGCTGGTGACTCAGATAACCTTTGAGGCGGCAAGACAGAGGAAGTGGGTGGCATTTCTGGGGGCGTGCCTCATTTCCTAGAAGGATGCGTCATCAGCTTTTGTTTAATCAGCAATTACTCTGACCGTCCACAGGCACCTGTGTTTGGGGCAGCATCACATGGCTGGCCTATTTCTGTAGCAATCACAAGTGAAGAGAGAAGAGAGAGGACAACAGGCTAGAAACTGGGGGTTGGGGGAGTGGCTGTTTCAGGGCCACACATCAAGCCTCCTGACTCCTTCCTTGGGCAAAAGGTTATTTCTCTATTTTCTTTCTTTCTTTCTTTTTCCGAGACAGGGTTTCTCCGTGTAGCCCTGGCTGTCCTGGTCTCACTTTGTAGACCAGGCTGGGCTCAAACTCACAGCAATCCGCCTGCCTCTGCTGAGTGCTGGGATTACAGGCGTGCACCACTTTAATTTCTCTATTTTCAAGGACAGGAGGGACCCTCCAACGCTGTATAAGAAAGAGACAGAAAGACAGCAGCTGAATAGCAGGCAGTGAGGCCCCAGCCAGCCGAGGAGACTCCAGACACTGAGGCTAGAATTCCTGTGGCTGAGGGTCATACGACTTCCTCTGCAGAAGACAGTTGAGAAAGTCGAACTGAGCAGGAAGGAAGGACGCATCCACGAGACAACACATCATGTGCTGTGGCCCTGGCTGTGCCTCGGGCTAGCTGCATGACCATCGTTGAGTCCCTGGCCTTCCTGGGCCTCAGTTTACCCTCGCTTATTGACTCTGTACCAAGCAAGCACAACTCCGTGTGCTTGAGTGATAACTAAACCCCCTCAGCACCCCTGAGAGACAGGTGTGCCATTACCTCCATTTTGCAAAAGGAGACAACTGAAACCCAGGGCGAGGTGGAGGCCAGGTGACCTGATCACTGACAGCTCTGCCCCAGCCTGTAGCGGGTGCTGGCTGGTCTCTAGCAGTCTTTCTTTTCTAAGAGAAGAGTGACTAGTTTCCGATTAGGCAGCAGCTGCAGTTTCGAGACAGTCTCAGCTACTGCTGCTTTATGGCGAAGTCCGATTTCTTCAGTACACTTAGCAGCCTTTATAGACCAGGGCCCAGGAGCCCCTCAGGAGGCCCCTCGAGTCACAGCAGCAATCGACCTGTCTCTTTGAGCCTTGCTGGGAGATGCCCATGCAAAAACAGGAATGGATGACCCTACTGTGATGTCCGTTTTGGAGTTTTACACACAGGTCAGCCTCGGGGACTGCAAGAGGGAGACAGCCATTCATGTGTCCAAGAAAGAAAGGGGGAAAAAAAAATCTATTCATAGTCAGATATCGTTGCTCTGTGGAAGTGCCACTCCTGACGCAACAAGCAGGCCCTGCTATGTGAGAAATTCCGGAAAAGTGTGACCTCGGAGCATCCACGTGGAAGGCTCAAAGACTTGGGTGGTCACCAAGCTTTTAAAATATGCCTGGACATTCAACCATGCAATTTCAGAGAGAACACGGCTCTGACCTAAAACCCAAGCCTGTCTTCCCAAACAAAATTCTTCCAACATTTTTTGGCTTAAACAGCCAGCCAGCCAATCTGGTTTCCCTTGACTCTCTTTGAGTAAGGAAAACTCATGCTAAGAAAAAAACTGCCACTAAGTCACGTGTTGATCCCCTCCCCATGGCACACACACACAGGCCATGGATGTGGCAAATCAACTCACTCCACAAGGCTGGAGCACTGGGGTCCGGAGTGGAGGGCTGTGGAGCTGGTCAGAATGCCTGCTGTGTTAACAGGGGAATCTGAGTTCTAATCCCCAGTCTTCACATAAAAAAAGATGGGAGTGGCCATGCATGCCCATAACCCTAGTGCTGTGGGTACAGAGACAGGAGGAGCATGGGTGTTTACTGGCTGCCTACCTAGGTCCAAGTTCAGTGAGGGAACATTTTAAGGAAATAAGGCAGAAAGTGACAGAGTAGGACACCTAATGTCCTTCTATGACCGCACACACACACACACACACACACACACACACACACACACACACACGTGTGCCCATAGCAAACACATACACATACTCCCACTCCACACACACGAATCCAGGGTGGCTTTGTAAAGTCTGAGGTGAACCCGGAAGAATCTTCTGCCTGTGAAATTAAGAGGTGTCCTCATCAGAAATGGAAATGCAGGGGAAAGTTCTGGGGGGCTAGTGTGTAGGTGGTCTTGGACTCTGGGTTCACACATGCTCCCTTCACAGGCATCTAGAAACCTCTAGAAATGGGCACTGGAGTAGGGTGTGATCCGGACAGCCACTCAGGCAGGCGGAATAACTACGTAGGAGCCACCTGGGTCCTGTTCCTCAGACACTGGAACCCACAGAGTGAATTCTGTGCTCAGCACTCAGGAAACTCCCCTGGCTTGATTCCTGGTTTTATTGACATGGGATAATCATCAAAAAAGTCCACCTGCAGGCAGGCACCGCCATTTCCTACTCCTCCCAGGGGCCAGGATCACTCTCCAGCTACCCATACAAGGTCTCAGACTCACCAGAGACCCCAGGAAGGGCCCTAGGGCTATGTAGTATTTCCTCAGAACAGGAAGTACCTGTGGGGGTTGGGGGGACAGTAAGGTAGTACTCAACACACAGAAGGCACAGCAAGTACAAAGTCCCAGAGGCTAGGAAGACCCAACTGTGTGATAGTGACAGAAGCCAGGAAGACAGGAATTCCTCCTCCTGAGCAGCCAGGGTAGGGCTGACACTAAGCTTTAAGAAGCTCTGGGTCCTCAGGTACCCCAGTGGAGTTGTCAGATCCACAGAGCCCCATGTCTACCTACACACAGCTGGCTGTGTGAGGGGCAAAGATCAACTCCCCAACCACGGCCACTCCTTCTGGTGCTTTTACCCAGCGCCAAGTGTTGGTATAGGCCAATGGGTCACGTGAGCACTCAAAGCCTTAAGCGCCTTTCCTGTGCTCGTGGCTACACGCCCCCAGTGACCTCCACTCATATGCATGTGCACCAAACAACAGAAAAGAAGCCCCTGTGGGAATTCTTTTGGGGGCACACAGCGGCAGGCAGGCCCTCAGGAGCAGCATGCTGTTAGCGCTGACAGTATCAAGTTTCTATTTGGCAAGACTTTGTGAGCCACACATTGTGTGCCATGGCCAGGCCCTGTGTTGGGCACAGGAAGGATTCACACCCTTAAGCTTACCTACCTGTCTCTTTTCCTGATGTGGGCACGGCCGGAATGTTACTTCACAGGGGACGAGAGTCCGGATATGGGATATGTGTGCTTGCTCAAGGTTTCTCTGGGAGGTGTCACTGCTGGGACACCCGGAACTGCCTGACCACAGAGCCTTTGCCAAAAGAGATAAGGATCCTCGATGAACAGATTAGGCCAGGTTCCCTTCCTTCTTTATCCACAGGAGGGGAGATCTGTGCTGGCTGCCAGTGCTAGCAACAATACAGAATGCTGGGGCCCTGTCACTCTCCAGACAGGAATTCCTCCTCCTGAGCAGCCAGGGTAGGGCTGACACTAAGCTTTGAGAAGCTCTGGGTCCTCAGGTACCCCAGCTGATGGCTCCACAGGACTAAAATGACGGCCTGTGTTAAAGACAACCCATCCGGGAGGCTGTGCTCCTGGAGGATGTGGTCTGGACACCGAGCATAGGCACAGAGTGAACAGGCTCTGGGGTTAGAACCCTGCCCTCCTGAGTCTCTAAGCCTATTTCACAGGCAGGGGTGGAGGGAGTGCCTTTCCCCTGCAGTTGGAGCCTGTCTTCCCCCCTCCCCCACCGCACCCCCACTCCTACCCCCACTCCCCCAACCCCCAACTTCCATTCCTTAGGTCCCTACATGCTTGTCTCTTCCACAGGAACGCAGCAGGCTCTGGAGAGTCCCCCGCTCCAGACATCCTCTGTACTTGCGGAATGGTACTTCCTCAGTGTCCTGCCTACCTGGAACCTTGGAAGCACCAGCCATCTTACATAACCATGGTTCCAACTTACAACTTTCTCACTTCGTAATGGTACAAAATGGAGAAGCAGTCTGCGGAGATCTAACTTCCGATTTTTCATTTCAATCTATCCCGCCAAACTAGCCATACAGTCTGAGGTCTTTAGAAGGCTGGGCAGAGACAGTCCCACAGACATGAGGGCAGCCACCATCCATCTGTAGGGTGCCATGTGGTAAGTGCCAGAAGGCTAGATGGACTCAGTGCCATTTTGAATTGCAGCATTGCAAATTTTTTAAAAATCTTTTTTCATTTGTTTTCTTATTTTTTGGTTTTATTGAGACAGGTTTTTCTCTGTGTAGCCTTGGCTGTCCTGGAACACGCTTTGTATACCAGGCTGGCCTCGAACTCACAGAGATCTGCCTGCCTGTGCCTCCAAAGTGCTGGGATTAAAGACATGGGCCACCACCACCTGGTGGCATTTCAATTTATGATGGTCTTCTCTGGACTGTAAATTGAGACATATTGATAGGCCTTTTGCAACTATAATTGAGTTAAACTGAGGTAATATGGGATTAGAATCAGCCCTAATCCAACAGGTCTTTCTATGAAGAAAATGTGAATGGAGATACAGACACACACACACACACACACACACACACACACACACACACACACACACGCGACTACATAACAGGAGAGGCACACCTTGATGGGTCTATACCAGGGTTGATAGCATTCACCAGAAACCAGAGTGATTCTTTCAGAGACAAGTAGCCACAGTACCTTGGTTCCAGACAGCAGGCCTTTACAACAGTGAATACGTAAGGCCAATGCGTCACGCTCGGTCTCAGTGGCTTGTTAAGCCAGCCTTAGGAGCCCGTGGCAGACTGGTGGTAATATGTGAAATGGCTGGCGAGAAGGCGGAGGCACTGACTCCTGGACCTAGGGCATATGAGAGGCATGTAATGCTTTGCCCTGAATTTGAAGACAGACATAAGGCTGCCAACGTTTCCCAGCATCTAAAATAACATTTCCATCCATTATCACCATCCTTCAGGAGGAAGGACAGTTGACATCAGAAAGTCGTTAATGCCAGGCTTAACCTTCTGTTCTCTCATTTCACTGGGGCTGGGTGCACATATCCCACAGTTCAGAGCCTGGCCTGGCTCTAGATTCAGGGTGCAAGGAACTAAGCCACCGTAGCAGAGATCCCCATCAGCCTGGGCTGAAAAGGGTGAAACTGAGCCTCCTCATGTCTTCCTGTGAGAAAACAAAGGTGTGTTTCCTGTTGGAGCCTGTGAGAATTCCAGCAGAAGATCTCTGGTGAGCAATGTCCCAGCTCCAGGGAGGCGACACCCCTGAGTCATGGGGTGAGGAGGGGTGGAAATAAAAGGAAAAGCAGTATCGTCTGCTCCTTCTAGTGAAGAGAAGCGAACTGTGGAATCTCACAATGTGTAGATGTGAGGGTCCAGCATCTCCAGCTCCAGTCAAACTCACCTCAGAAACCCAAGCCTGGCCCCTGCAGAGCGTGGGAGACCAGATGCCTCGCACTCAGGGAGGAGCTCTCAAAACATGTAGCTCTAATGGCCCAATGACCCCACGGACAAGGGTCACCCTGTGCTTTGAGAACATCACACCCACGTCTGCCCTGCAGTAACCAGAGAGAGCAAAGGGAGACGTGTCCCTTCCCTAGGACGCTCCCACACCAGGACATACTCCCCAGCTGGGGCCAATGAGCACAGGGCAGCAGGTGGCCTCTGATGATAAGGTCTGGTGCAGCAATCCTCCCGGGGCATGCAAGCCCATCTGCCCTCGCTCCGTTCTATGTGCCCCAAGAGGGCCAGGGTGGGCCCCCTTCTCAGGAAGCCAGGAAACACGCTCTTTTCTGGGCCAAATGCCCAGATTCCTGGAGCAGTCACAGGACACACTTCTTGAGAGCGGAACCAAGCCACAAGTGTGAACTGAAAGTTTCTCTGGGCAGTGTAAAAGTGTGGGGACACATGCAGGCACACCCAGAATTCCTAGCTCAAACTTGGGTGTGGGGGGGCAGGGGGGGCAGCTGAGGCTCCATAGGCAAGGGCTCCCACTGGACTCTCAAGATGTGGCTGCTAAACCACTGGTCTGTCCCCCAAGAGGGCTCAGTGTTCTTTCTGAGACAACACTTAACTCATTCTGCGATCACTTAAGCATTTCTTCAAAAGATCGTGCCTGAGGGGCTAGGGACGCCAAGTGGATGAAATGGAGAGCCCTGCCTTCCCAGAGGGACACAGACATAAATGCCAACAGCCGTTGTCACTCATACAGGCAGCAGGAGATGAGGACAGCGAGACTGAGTCGGGTGGGGAAACCTGGCCTCATGGGGTCACTGGGGCAGTTAAACACATGTTGCAAACAACTTAGGATGTCATGAGACACAATACATGAGCAGGTCCCCTGGGACAGGAAGCTAAGGGTTTGGGGGTCCAACTAGTCCCATGTATCCCAGCAGACCCAAGGGGAGACCCAAAGTCCAATCTAATTCCAGAAGACTCCTTACTTCATCTTGGCAGGAAAACTATTCCTCTGACACCATGCCCTAGGCTGGCCCACCAGAAGGTTCCAGACCCTGTAGTAGCAGGGGCATAGAAAAGCATGCATTAGCCAGGCGTGGTGGCACAAGCCTTTAATCCCAGCACTTGGGAGGCAGAGGCAGGCGGATCGCTGTGAGTTCGAGGCTAGCCTGGTCTACAAAGCCAGTCCAGAACAGCCAAGGCTACACAGAGAAACCCTGTCGGGGCAGGGGTTGTAGGGGCGGAGAAAGAAAGAAGAAGAAAAAAGAAAGAAAGAAAGAAAGAAAGAAAGAAAGAAAGAAAGAAAGAAAAGGATACATTGTTCCCACCTGTCCTACCACACTGCCACATTCCCAAAGTGACCCTGTGAGGTCCGGGCATCATCTTAGACACTCCAAGCCATCAGGGCTGGGGGATGGGGGGATGTTTGTGACCCTGGCCCAGCCCCAGCACATGCATAAGCACAGGTGGGTTCTAAGCTGAAGCAGACAGCAATCAATCGGTCTGAGAGCATGACCTCAGACTCCTCTAGAGAGAAACAGTAAATAAATATAAAAGGCTGAGACTCGGTCCCCACGACCACATGGTGCGCTCCCCGGGAGGCACAGCCATCTAGGGGAGCCTGTAGATTGGTGATCTAGTTGGGAAACCAGGGAGATTAACCCCGGCCAGGGCTTGGCTGAGACACTCCCATTAGCTCTGGCTTCTCTCATCCCTGGGAATCAAAACAGTTTCTCTGATTTGGGGCGGGAGGGTGGTAACATGCAGAAATCCGGATTTAGGGAAAAATAACACATGCATGGCACTTCTTTCCCTTTGCTGTGAGCTTTACATATTTTATCAGTTATTTTCACATGGTCTCTAGCAAGTTGGAGTGGGCCTTGTTTTTCACAGGAAAGTTATGCGTGAGATGGAGGGTGCTGAGTTGAGGGGCCTCTCACCCAACACCCAGAGGAGCTGCATCTCCTGGAGGGTGAGAGCAGCCTGAGGCACCAACAGGCTTAGGGACATTGGTTTTATGTACCCTGGCTAGGCCATGACCTTCCATAACCCTTGTGTTGCTCACACCTCTCTCTTGCGGACCATTAAGGCTTCCAGATAAAGCAGTCACTCAACACCTAAGGCCTCTTACCTATATGCCCCCCCTCCCGGCTCAGGTGACCCCAGCTGCTTGACATGTCTTTCCAAAACGGTTCACCTGCTTAAAGCTACCGATTCTGGAAGGTTGAGGCTTGGGGCTTCTGGAGGAGACAGCTGAGGGCTTACATCCTTGCTGTGTGGCTTTAGGTAAATTACTCCAGGAGGCATCGTTAAAAGGGAGAACTGACTGATTCAAGCTGTCTGCTAGCCTCCGCACACATGCCGACACCCCATGCCTAAACAGCGCTAAATAGACAATCGTGAATTCAAGGTCAGCCAGGACACACAGCAAAACTTTATCCCCGCCACTCAAACTAACTAACTAATGAGCTGTTTAGAGATGAGCACCAAGTAATAGCCTATGCAAAGCCCCACATAGCCAGTGTGCTGATAAAATAGTAGTAACAAAGCCGGGCATGGTGGTGCACACCTGTAATGCTAGCACTTGGGGAGGCAGAGGCAGGCTGCATTGGAGTGAGTTTGAGTGAGAACACTATGAGTTCGAGGCCAGCCTGGTCTACAAAGGGAGTCCAGGACAGCCAAGGCTATACAGAGAAACCCTGTCTTGAAACCACCCCCCAAAAAGTGGTTTTAACACAGCTGATATTTATATACAAATGGCATACAGTTAAGACAAGTGGCTTCTGTGGTGTCAGGTGGAGTCCCCCACAGCCCCAGGCATGCCCCATTGCTCATACTGTTGCTGAGCATTCACAGCCCCTTCAAGTTGCCATAGGGATTTGTATCACTCTGTGATTTCCATCTCCTTCTCCTCGTGACTCCTGTGGGCACCTGACTCAGCCAAATCCACAGCCAAGGAGAATCATGAGGTGAAAGCACAGTGCTCTCCTCCACTGGCCCCACGCCTGGGGGCAGAAAACGCCCTAAGATCTGGGGCAAGAAAATTACAAAGAAGCATGGTTTCTGATCTGTAGTCCCACGTGGGGCTCAAAGGCTTCCCAAGTCAGTCCTCACTCCAGGCCAGCTGTCCTCTGCCTGTCCCTTCCACCCTAACATCTGCAGTGCCCTGCCCCCAGCTGCCACAGGCCATGCCCTGGCTCCAAACCCTTCCAAGGTGGAGTTAGTCCCTTGCAGCAGATCTGTGAGTTCAAGGCCAGCCCGGTCTACAAAGCAAGTTCCAGTCAGAGGTGTGGCTGGTGACAGTGACAAGGAGACCCTACATCACAAAGAGATGAACAGAGTCCCCTGTAAATCCAGGCACAGTGGTGGCACTCCAGAATTCGAGGCGAGAGCTCCAGGCTTAGAGGTTCCCCTAGAAACCAGGCCTGCGGTGCACTGCTACTTCCCCTGGGGACTGTCATGGAAGGCTGCACCAGGCAACAGTCAGGGTAACAAAGCCAAAGTGGGTTTGTCCTAGCCCTAGAAAAGGCCCTTGTCCAGAGGGGGGAAAAACAATCTTCCTTGGGCCTCGGAGGTTGGCGGCTACAGAGAAAGGGAAAGGTGCAGGACTCAGTCCAGCTCAGAGCAGCGCTGCCTAAGCCAAATTCTGGAGTCAGGAAACAAGCAACACCTGAGATGCTAGGCCAGGCCAGGAGCCTAGAGCTCAGCAGAAGGAGCTTCACTTTAAAAGACCGAAAGACTCAGAGCTAAAGTTATTTGTTCAGAGGCACTCAGGAGATAGACCTGATTTAAATGTGTAGGCACTTAAACCTTTTACAAACATTTACTGTAGAACAACTCCACTTAACGGCTCTGTCAGGGGCCGTGAAGCCTTCCTCAATCCTTTCTTCTGGAACCCGGGAGATTTCCCACTGTGTGCTGTAGGCCATCCTCCCTCTCCTGGAGTTAATTGTGTGTTGTCACACAGTATGACCAAGAAGAATGATGCCCCTACGGTCAGATCTCAGAGCTCAGTGTAAGTGTCAGGCCCTCTCTTCTTTCTAGTGAGCACAGCAGACATTACTAATCAATCCCAGGCTCCAAAGCCACCTCAGCTGGATGTATCAGGCAGCCTCAATCTATCAGAGCTGGTATTAGGTATGACAGTCATTGCCATTTCTGTAGCAAATGGGTACATAGGATGCAGGTAGAGCTCTCTGTTCTCTCCTTCACTCTCGGGTGCCACACCCTGAAGGGCCCTCAGATCTGCAAACACGGCCCTCAGGGGCACAACAATGGGTCGCAGATGTCAACTCACTTGCAGGAGGAAACGGGGTGAGATAGTGCAGGTTGCTGACAGTCATGTGGTGAGGTCTCACTCAGGTCCTTTCTGAAGCCTCCAGGAAGAGTATCTCTAAGTGGAAACATCGTTTGGGTCGTTTATATCCCAGAATCTCCACTCAGGAGCTATGTAACCCTGGGCTCTGCTGTTCATTGGAAAATGGGCACAAAGATGCCCACATCCCAAGATCTATGCAAAGTGGCCAGTACCATGTGGGGAATGCCAGACGCCCTCCCTCTGCACTCAGTAGGGTCACACTGGAGCGGCACCTAAGCCATGGTATACCCTGTTACAGCCCCTGGGGCACGGCCAGGTGGTCTAAAGCCTGCGATCCTCATCGCCCAGGGAGTCTACGCTGTGTGGGAGTTCTGGCTGTGCTTGCTCTCTTTTTCTCTTTCACTCTCCCTCTAAGCAAAACTGCTTGGCGACCAACCCTGCCTCTGTCCCCAAGGCAGCTCCAAAGGGGCCATCTTGTCCTGCAGAAGTGATGGCAGTAATTCTGTTAATGGGAAACAAGATGAATGGTACCCTGAGCCCACAGCGTATGAGGCGAGACGCAACAGAGGGCTCGGGGAGGAGAGTGCTGCTGGAACTCACCCTCCTTTGGGGCCTTATTAGGTCTTGAAAGCGCCACTGCACACGCTAAAACCTGCTTTTGCCAGCAGAAGCCTCATTTTACAAATATACAACAACAACAACAACAACAACAAAAACCCCCGTAAACGGTAAGAAAGCCCTGAAGACTCGGCTCCCAGGCTGCAGCGAGGCGACAAGCAAGCCGTTCAGTCTTCCGTCTCCCCGACTCCCGCTTTAAATAAGTGTGTCTAAATGCCAGTTCCCCACTTTGTGAATACCCAACACAGCTTCCTCGGCTGCTTTAGGCCCGTTTGCCAGCGGTGGGGTGGGACGGCTCTGGAGACGCCTTCTAAAAGGCTTGTCTGTTCCCAATGCCATAAAGCCCTAGTGTACCCTGGCTGACAGTCCCGGGAGGAATCTGACACAGCCCCCTCACCGCCGCCACCGCCACAGACACACATGCAGCACGCTGTCATTTCATCTCCTGCCCCAGCAATCGGCAGCATTTCCAAGGTGTTTTGTTGGGTTTTTTGTTTTGTTTTGTTTTTGCAGTGGCATAGGTGTCCTCTGCCACAATTATGCAAAGAGCTTGCTCCTCCATACACCCACCCTCCTAGTTTGGGAACAAGCCACAAAGGTGTCTGTCACGCTGCAGTTCCAAAAGGAAGTTGAAGGTAAAAAAGGGCGCTGGTGCAGAGGCACTGCGTGCTGGAACCAACAAGCAGGCCTGGCCCAGTCATGAGGCCGTGGGACCTCAGGCGTCCACGGTGCCTCTTTAGGCTTCTGCTTCCTCATGCCAGCACAAGGTCAACCCCCATCCTCCCAACAAGGATCTAATGCAATCCTGGCTCATGCAGCAACGTTCCCTTCTCGGCACCAGTGGCGTGCAGCCATTCTTTCTGACCGCACACCCCCACAGCCCAGAGTAACGAACCCACCCACGGGTGCAGGTGTGAAGAGGTTAGAGGGGAAGGTCTGGAGCCCAAGGCCCGGGGTTCAAATCCTGACTCAGCTGAGGCCGTTACCTGTGGCACCAAGCAAACGACCCAGCATCACTCAGCCTCCCAACTCTTGTCTGTGAAATGGAATAGCGACTGCTTCGCCAAGTCACAGCTAGGACTCAGTGTGACTACCTAGCCAGGCCAGCCCTTACCTAAGCCACCATGAGTTTTGGCAGAGGGTTAGAAAGACCTCACACTCCCCTGCCACCCTCAAGGAAGAAAAGGCCTGAGGGTACCCCAACCCCTGTCTGGACATCCCCAGTGCCCCTGGGGCAGTAATACGGTTCCTAACACCAGCTCTTTGAAGGCAGGGACTTTGTCCCCATGACTCCACGACCAGTGTCTTTGAACAGTGGAACAGGTCACCACTCATTCAGATAAACAAATGACTAAATGAGAGGAAGGACATGGGGGGTGGGGGGTGAGTGACCTTCCACCACGTGCCCCAAGGCAACTTGAGCATCACAGGTGGCACCCCAAGCTCTCATCTAGGGGTGCCCTTCCCAAGTGGGTCAGTCAGCAACTTGGTCAGCTGATAGTTGCTTCACACTGCTTGTCAGCACAGTAAGTCATGGTCCTGCCCCTGACTACCTGGCATGGAACTGAGGGCCAAGTAAAAAAACCAGAAACTCATATCACACCCCCCCACACACACACACACCGGCTTCACAAACGAGAAAACGCAGGCCCCTTGGTGGGAGGACAACAGCCCAGGAGCTACTGTGGGCAAAGTGGGGACATGTGGTTTGCACCAGCCTTGTCTGAGTAGGGATGGCTGAAGGTTGAGCCATGAGATTTGGCTTCTGCCCCACCCCTGAACTGTCAGGGCAGGTTGCTGGGGATGGGAGGCCACAGCAGCAGTACTGTGGGATGCCTGCTGGCAGCGTAAAGCCTTAGGGTTGGCTTATAGCTTTGGCTCAAGGTTTCCTACTGAAACTGAGCCTCAATTGTCCTAATATGAAAGATGGATCCATCAGTACGTATCAGTGAAGGCAAAATACACACAGTACGTAGCTGGGTCCTAGGCACATCACCGTATAGTTGGTACTAAGCAAGCATTATTTGCCTCCTTGTAGAATTTCACCCACGCACATCTTTAAGAAGCTAACCGTCCATTTCCCTGGTAGCCTGCTCTCAACTCCCTTAAGTGCAGAGGTAGGAACATGTATGTCCGTGTTAACAGAGGCATTGGATATATCTTCCTGGTTTCTAGGGTCTCGGGGGGCGGTGTCACCTGCTTGGTGCTCTTCCTGAGTGGGTCAGCAACTTAGTTGTTTGGTTGGTAACTCTTGTCATTCAAGGACAGGAGAGCTGGCAGGATGAATTTGTGGGTGCAATAATACCCAGCCATGGTTGGCGCTATGGTCTGCCTGGCAAAAGACGCCCAGAGGAGAGAGCCCAGCTGGCTGGCTGCCAGTGGTCACTCCAGGAGTCAGTGGTCTGCATGAAGAGATCACTTCCCGTGGCCCCTCAACCCCACAGAGAGAACTGATAAAGGGACCATCTCTGTTGGACACTCGGTGTGTAAGAGGGGCACTTTTGTGAAACTAGTCAGCTCTGTCTTTATTAGGGAGCCAAGTGTGGCATGTCATAGCCCAGGTTCACTACTGACGTTCTTGTTACCTTTGATATCTGGGAGAGCCCTGGGGCAGGTGTGGGCTTTGGACCTTTGGTATACATTGGCCCTGCCACCACAGGCTGGTGCCCAGGGAGCCCTCACATCAATCTGTGTCGTACATGGCAGAGTGGGAGTCAGGCAGACTCCACATGGAACGACAGAGTGGGGCCCAGGTATCAGCTGAGGGTCTGCACTCACCCTGAGAATCCCTGTACCCAAGAAGCAAACACCAAATAAAAATCACAACAGGTAGGGAGATGAATACCATAAAAAGGAAAGACTAGGTTTCTGATGATCCTTGGTGTCCCTGCCTCTAACTTCCTGAATACTGTAATTCCAGGTGTGTGTTGACTGAGGATAGAACCAAGTGTCACATCCAAGTCCCTCCCCTCCTTGCTGATTTTTTGTTTGTTTGTTTGTTTGTTTGGAGACAGGGTTTCTCTGTATAGCTTGGCTGTCCTGCATAGACCAGGCTGGCCTCAAACTCACAAAGATCTGCCTCCCAAGTGCTGGGATTAAAGGCATGCACCACCATGCCCAGGCCTCCTTGCTGATTTTTTATTTTTTATTATGTATACAGTGCTCTGCCTGCATGTACTCCTGCAAGCCAGAAGAGGGCGCCATATCACATTACAGATGGTTATGAGCCACCATGTGGTTGCTGGGAATTGAACTCAGGACCTTTGGAAGAGCAGGAGGCACTCTTAACCACTGAGCCATCTCTCCAGCCCCTCTTTGCTGATTTTTTAAACATGGGGGTCTGTATTTCAATTTTACACTGGGCCTCACAAATAACACAGCCACCCTCATCCTCCATTTCCATGACCCTGACTTGCCCCTTCTGGTTCTGGGGCCCTGAGAATACCCCAAAGCCCTGGCAGAAGTAGAAGGAACTACCAAGTCTGAGGTAGTCACCTCCGAGAGGCTGCTCAGGATCTTGTTCATTGGACTTCAGTTGGCTGTTCACGTGCCCCGAGGAAGCTTCCTGGACACTGAGTGGTTAAGAGAACAGGCTAACTCAGGACAGGATGCTCATGAGAATGTCCAACAGATGTCACCAGGGAATGGTCAGGCTAGCTGGCCTGTTCAGGTGGCTCCCTGAAGGCAGGGATGACAAAGCTGAGCAGGAAGTGAGGACCCGGTAACTTTACTTACTGGCCTGCAGCAAGGGGTAAGGTCGAAGCAAGGGTCGGGGACTAAGGACAGCAGAGGATACTGTCTGCAGAGAACTCCTGTAGTAACTGCTGAATCAACAATAAAGAGAAATGCAAAGAAGCAAGCTCCAGTGCCGGCTGTGGTGGCACACACTTTTAACCCCAGCACTTGGGAGGCAGAGGAAGGCAGATCTCTGTAAGTTCGAGGCCAGCCTGGCTACACACAGAAACCCAGTCTTGGGGAAAAAAAAAAAAAAAAAAAAGCAAGCTCCAGCTCATGAGGATGTGTACATGTGCAATGGGCACACACGCCCAACTGTGGCAGCCCGTCCTTGACTGGATGCTCATGATTTTGATCCCTGCCTGTCACTTTACAGACACAGCCTTCCCTTCCTGTGACTCGGAAAAGCCCAACAAGCATGTAGCGAGGGGGCCTCCAGAGCAGTGGGAGGGGGCAGGCATGAGCCTCTGATGTGACCCATCACCCCCACGGTAGAACAGCCCAGCAGCAAGAGCTTAGCTCACGTACAGCATCAGGTCCACCTGAGCTTGTTCCTGGCTGTTCACTAGACGCATATCTGCCCGGAGCCTCAGTTTCCCATTTGTAACTCGACATTATTAATCACCCCATCTTCCAAGGGGTACTGTGATGAGGAAATAAAACGAAGCCACTGACAGGTACAGCACGCAGCAAACGAGCGATAAATGTCAGCCACTGCTACTGCCCCACACCCCAGCGTTGCGTGACACATCTCAGGATGCAGAGAATATGCTCCCTCCTTTCTAGCATCTGCCATGACTCTGCTCCCAGACGCCCCTCTCCCCCCATTGTTATGTCGCATCAGTCCATAAATATTTAAACAACATGTCATCAGATTATTATAACATATGATCCATAGCACTGATGTGCAGCAGTTCCGTGCATTTGGGCTTCGTTTTCAGAATATCGAGACATAAAATATTTATGTATTTAGCCAACCACGAGATCTCACATTCTGTCTCAAAATGCTGGGTGGTGGCAAGACGCTGAACTGAGACGCGATGTGTGAAGGGGTGCCTTGTTCTCACATCGGTTCCTGGGGCATCTGGATTGTTTCTGGTTCATTCAGGGGGACGACACCACGTGATGGCCTGTGAACAGTGGCTTACTTGGTTGATCATAGCAAAAAGAGAGCCAGGCCCCAAAGAACTCATCGAACCAGTGCATGCTGGGTGGTCTACATGCCTGCATCTCTATGGATGTGCACACAGTAGGAGGTACACATTTCCCAGAGTGCCCTCCTGGAGATACGGATTCACCCACAGTCCACAGCACCACTTGGGTGACTAGTACAGAGCAAAGATTCAGGGCCATTCGAATCCTGTCTCCTTCCAGCCCCAGGTCCCTGTATCAGCTCAGGTACAAACTAGGGTTGAGCCAACATAGCTGGATAAATGGCAATTGAAGAAATTACCAGATAAAATTGTGACCAGATTGAAAAGTAACTGTTAGATAATAAATTCATATACCATAATGATACCCCATCTGCTGGTTTGATTTACACTGTGCAGGACCCTCAGGCCTGAGACAATATAGGCTCTCCAGTAACCCCTTGTGAGTAGGAAAAGGTTTGATTTTTTTTCCCCTATGTACTTAATTAAGTATCTCAATTGCTAACATTAGCACATCACTGTGGCCATATGTGCAGGAATTTTTGGCAGTGTGTGATTTCAGAGACACTGCCCCATAAGCAATCAGAGGATCCGGAAACTCCCATGCCAGAGGCCAAATGCTGCTTTAGGATGGCCCCTCCCTAGCCAACACGGAAATACTGTAACACACAACTGCCCTTTAAGAGACCAGAAAAGTGGAGTCACCCCATGCCTAACCTACAGGTGATCAATGAAGGTGTAGGATACCAGAAAAGTATGTGTAAAGCTGTCAGCTCAGGGTACCTGCACTTCCTAGGAAGAGGGACAGAGGGCTGTGTCTGATCCTTTGTGCGTCCCCTAGGTGGTCATCTCCTGCCTGGGCTGAAGAGTACCATGAACCTGCCTGTTGGGAGATCCCAGTGCCAGGTGCAGAACAGCACAGGACCCACGGCCCATCACTCCTCACAGAAAACCACATGCCACGCTGTCCCCACCAGGCTGGCTCCAAGAGCCACAGTTCCCACCCCATGCGCAGACTTCGCACACACAGAACTCCGGTTCTCAAGGACTAGCTGAGGAGGCTGGCATTGAAAACGAACATGAAGGGCTGCTGGAATTCCAGCAGAAGAGGAACAGAGCAGCAACGGGACACGCTGCATCACAGCCAGCAAGTGTGCGCATGCTCCAGATCCAGGGTCGAGGACCCAGCAGACCCTCCCTGCCTCTGCTGTCTGCTGCCATGTGGTATTCGGGGACACTACCATGTAGACACCCACCATGGCCAAATGAACAAGACAGCTGCTTCTTCTTATCAAACCAGGTTCCTCACTTTCTGGGTTGGGGCAGAATTGGGGATCACGCCTAGTTAAGGAACAACAACCCTAGAACTCCCTCTGGAGAGTTTAACCTCCTTCCCCTTCTTACAAAGGACACATCCTCAAAGCAACAATGCTTACTTGGCAGGAAACACAGTTAAAGGCTGGGAGTGCAGCTGTCATGTATAGGAGAGCTGGGTACAATCTCCAGCACCACCAACAAAGTCAGAAAGCAGCTTTAAGAGGGATGTACCCCACCATCCCTCCTGTACAGACATTGAGCAAACAAAGGCCACAAGAAGGAGACCCCATAACTTAGGGGGTACAAGCCGGTCTGGGCTTAGGTTCTTCCCATAGGTTGACTATCTCTTTTTATATATAATTTATTTATTTTTATTTTATGTGCATTGTATGTCTATGGGTGTCAGATTTTTGGACAGTTGTGAGCTGCCATGTAGGTTCTGGGAATTGAACCCGGGTCCTCTGGAAGAACAGTCACTGCTCCCAACCACTGAACCATCTCTCCAGCCCCAGGTTGACTATCTCTTATCTGAAATGCTTGGGATTAGGAATGCTTCAGATTTTATTTATTTGTTTATTTAATTATGTATTTGTGCAGTGTACAGATTTCTTGCTTGCATGAACATCTGTGCACCAATTGTAGGCTGCTGATGATAAAAATCTGAGGATGCCATCAGATCCCCTGGAACTGGAGTCATACACGGTTATGAACTGACATGTGGGTGCTGGGAATTTAACCTGGGTCTCCTGGAAGAACAGCCAGTGCTCTTAACCACCAAGTCATTTCTCCAACCTCATGCTTCAGATTTTAGAACTGAATTTTGGAATATTGCATAGACTTTACCAATTGAATAACCCTAATCTGAAAATCTTAAGTGTCCGCAAATCTGAAATGTTTGAACACCATGTCTCTCTCCATGGTGGCATGCAGAAATATTCTGAAAATTCTGTTCTTGCTGTGTGCCAAGCTCTGAGGACAAAGCTGTGGCCACACACCAAGTCTTACCCTACAGAATGAAGTCCCATCTAGAAAAATAGACTAGTGTCTTAGGCCCTCAGCACAGGACCATGGTACATGCTGTTTCTTCCAGTTATTTGGGAAGTCAGAATTGGCTACTCTCTCCCAGCCCACACAGTGGGCACTTACAGACCAGCAACTGTCCCCTGACTCTGAGGAAGGCCCTCTGCTGCAGTTTTCCTCACAGCATTCATGCTGACAGTACAGAACCAGTTAGCCTGGACTCTGGCTATTTCCCCATCCCTAAAGTGGGCATATGGGCACCCACACCATAGAATTGTTGGATGAAGTTAAGTTACTGAGTGTAAAAGTTGGACCAGGGCATGACACACAGCAGACACCTGACACAGGGAAGCCTCTGGCAGGATGGATAGGAAATGCCTAGTTTCATGTTTTCCCAGGTCAGCCTGCAGCCATCCTGCAGCCCCTGTGGGTCACTTGCCCGGCTCAACAGAACCTCCTATCTCCCTGCCACAATGCCACTCACGTCCCCAACTCTTCCTGCTTCCCCAGAGAGTGAGGCCCCTCAGATCCCTCTGGGAGTACGTACACAAACTCCTACGCAGTTCTGAGCCTGCCTCCAGCAGTGAGGACCAAAGGAGTCTTGCCCCCACCATGAAGGCCATGAAAGGGCCTCTGTGCAAGCCCAAGCCTGACCCAGAATTCTGAAATGTGAGTCTTTAGGAAAAAAAAAAAAAACATTGGGAGGCTGGAGAGATGGCTCAGAGGCTAACAGCAGAAGTTGCTTTTCCAACGGACCTGAGTTCAATTCCCAGCACCCATATGGCAGCACACAGCTGTCTGTAGCTCTGGTTTCAGGAGATCCAACACCTTCTTATAGACATACATGCAGGCAAAACACCAATGCACATAAAATAAAAATAAACCATTTCCCAGGCATGGTGGTGACCCACACCTTTAAACCCAGCATTCAGGAGGCAGAGGCAGGAGGATCTCGGGTGAGTTTGAGGCCAGCCTGGTCTACACAGCAATTTCCACATCAGCTAGAGCTACATTGAGATGTTGTCTCAAAATAAATTTAAATTTATTTTTATTTTTATTTGTGTGTGTGTGTGTGCATGTATGTGTGTGCATGTGTGTGTGTGTGTATTTGTGTGTTGTGCTTATCTGTATGTACATGATGTACATGCAGGTACCCAAAGAGGTCAGAAGAGGGCATCTGATCCCCTGGAACTGGAGTTACAGGCAGTTGTGAGCTGTCTGATATGTGTGCTGGGAACTGAACCTGGGTCCTCTGTAAGAGCAAGCGCCATCTCTCTAGGATGTGTTTCTTGAATGAGCACATGGGTGTGCCATGTGCTAGGCTACACAGGCGTCTCTAGCTCTGAGGCAGAGTACACTCAGCCTACACCAGACTGCAGATGCTCTGCTTCACCCGCGCCCCCAGGCCCAGAAGCCATGACCCATAGCTTGAAAGCTGGGAGAACAATCTGATGGAAGCCACGGGACAGCTATGTAGGACCTCAGGCTGGGCATGCTCTCTGCACTTCGGGGCTCCTTTTTGTCTTAAGCAACAGAATCCCTTCTGGTTTTGTTTTCCAAATCATGTAAAATTACCCTTTGTGGGTACATGTCTGTGCATATGTGGTGCTGGGGATCCAACATAAGACTTTGCACATGCTAGGCAAGTGCTCTATCGTTGAACTATAGCCAAATTAACAATTTTAAAATGATATCTGGTACATTCATAATGTTGCACAACCATGGTTGCTACCTAGTTCCAGAACATTCTTATCATCCCCCCAAAAAGAATCCTGCACTCATCAACCCCTTATTCAATCCTCCCTCCCCACCCTCCCAGGCCCCAGTGACTATAATCTCCCTTCACCGCATAGGATTCTCTGGCCTGAGTAGCCTTGGCTGTCCTGGACTCGCTTTGTAGACCAGGCTGGCCTTGAACTTAAAGATCTGCCTGCCTTAGCCTCCCGAGTGCTGGGTAAGCTCCTTTTAATTAACATGACTCCTGGACACAGCATTTTTGTGCACACAAGTGACAAGAAAGCAGTATCCATATCCTAAAGTCAGGCAGGTGTGTGAGAAGTGGGGGCCAGTGCCTGATGCATCCAGCCTATGAGTAGACAAGGCCGTGAAGGCTGAACCAGGGGCCTCTGTAGGGAAGTGGCTCCCCACGGCCAGCCGGCTGCCTCAGTTTCCCCTCCCAAGTCTAATGGACTTCAGGCGTGAGGAACTGAACAAATTTCCTCAAAAGCTGCCTGAGGAAGGACAGCCATTCTGGAAGTCAGGGTCACCCCTGTCCCTTAGAGAGCCAATCAGCCTCAAACGGCTCAGAAAGACTCCCACAATACATGTGGCCTCCCTCAGGCCCAGTGACCTTCACTGCGGACTGAGAGTCCTCAGTGAGATGTCTGGTCCTGCTGGGGTCTGTAATGGCCTTCCTGTCAGCACAGATCTCTGCTAGGCCACACTATATAAATAATTCCCAAAACATCTGCCTCACTTCATAACACACCATGGCTCACACAGCTCATGGGCCTTCAGAGACTTTCCAACTTCACACTCAAACTGTGGGGGCTCAGTGTCTTGCCCTGTGGTGAGTGGGTAGGAAGAAAACAAGCACAGATCTCCACACCTTTTCTTAAGACGCCAGGGGGCCACGCAGCCACTCCAGCACTGAAATCCAGCCTCTTTCCAAACCACTGCTGTCTACTTTTGCCTGACAAATTCTTTGGTTTCAAATTTTATCTGTCTGGGTGTTTTGCCTGCATGCATGTCTGTGCACCATATCCATCCCTGGTGCCTTTAGAGGCCAGAAGAGGGGGGCATCGGATGCCCTGGAACTGGAGTTGTGGGCGGTTATAAGCTACCATGTGGGTGCTGGGAATGGGACCCAGGTCCTTTGGAAGAGCGGCCAGTGCTGTTAACCGTGGACCCCTCCCCGTCCCACCGGCATGGCTCACATTCTTGGGCTTTTTGATTATCTCACCCTGTCAGGGCCTCAGTTTCTAGTCTGTGAAATGGACAACTGGACAGCTTCCAATCCCCAAAGTCCACCTCATGCTCAGGTGATCTGCTTTTCTTGGCACTGTGAGCCACTGGCCATCAGAACAGGTCACTGGAAAGTAACCGTGCCCCTCTGCAGATTCCTTCCCAGAAGTCCCCAGCTTAAAGGGATGAAGGATACATGTTAGTGAAAGGGTCGTAAGCAAATTCCACCTCTGTCTGCCACCTGCAGTTGGCCTGCCATGAAAGGTGACACACCCAGAGCTTCTCGGGACAGGGGAACAAAGGAGGAGTCCCCTTAAAAGATTCTTTCTCCAGGGCCACCCTGATTTTGAAGTGTGAGGGTTAAACAATTTGGGGAAAAGGCAGGCGCCTAAGGCTTCCCACAGCAACTACCTCCCCCTTCCCTGTCCGCATTCCTTCACACTTGGTGGAATTCCTACACAAAGCCCCCTTTTTCTTTTCTATGAGGTCACCAGCACATAGAAGTCTGGGAGAGAAATAACAACTCCCTGTGGGTGAGGCCTTTGGAACTGAATGAATCCAGTGGCCCCACCTGCAATCGGATGGCCCCCTCAGGGCGCAGATCCAGGGGTGGTGACCAAGGGTTTTTTAGGGGGTATTGAGATTCTAGCTGGCACAGTCTAAGAAGCCTGCCTAGAAGCCCAGCTCCTCAGCTGCCAGACCCCTTGAGAAGTCGCCTGTTGTGGTTAAAATCCAGAATTGGAGCCAAGGGTCCCTGTACATATGGCTCTGTATTTATATAGCAAGTCCTATTGGAGTGACAGATGTCAAAATGCCAGATCACACTCTCAAGTTCAAGTTCCCAGGATTAACGTCACAGGAAATTACACCACTAATGGATGTGCCCCCATGCTGCTTCTGTCTGGACCTTGGGTCTGAGACAGCCACAGGTTTGGTCTCAAGATGGATTGTGGGTGTATGTCATCAAATTCACACAGGAATGGGGGAGGGGTCATAAAAAAAAAAAAGGAAAGGAAAGGAAAGAAAGAAAGAAAGAAAAAGAAAAGAAAGACAGATGATCTTACCTGGGTGACAGAACAGAGAACACAGATCATCCACTGCCTGCTCAAAAATCTTCAAAGCCCTTTCCAGATACCCAGACATTACCCCTAAAGGACCGTTCCACGATCTCTCTGCTCTGAGGAGCCCTCTGAAGGACTAGCAAACTCCTCTGAGTCCATGCACTTTGCTACCTATGATGACGTCAGCAAAAAATTAAATAAATAAAAACATAGAAACAAGGCCTATTTTTACCTCTGCAAATCACAGGCCAGATGGAGAGAAATCTATCAAGTGCCAGAACGGTGGTGGCTGTGCCTTCTCAGAAGATGCATTATTTCACACCTTGCATCGAGGCACTGCATTGCAAAGCACTTTGCAAGTGTTGATCAGTTTGCAGACATTCCTGGAAGAGGAAGAGCTAGCTACCTTTTCCTCTCAGTGCTGGAGGACACAGAGCTGGGCAGGCACAGCAGCTGGTCCTCACACACAGACCTCCTCTGAAACACCAGAAACGGAAGCGAATGAGGAAGTGAACTGGCAAACCCAGTTCTGAATGACAGGTAACAGGAGTCTTTGCAAGAAAAAAAAAAAAAATGATCGTGTCAGATATTCAGAGTGGAGGGCAGGGCGGAGCCCCGAGGAACTCATTCTCTATCTCCCTGGGTCAGAGGCTGGGGCCTTCCTGGGGCGGAGTCCAGCTTTGCTATACTGTTTATTTAATCCATTTACTTATTTAAATGGGGTGTATAATCCTGGGACGACTGGTACTTGCTATATAAGTCCAGGCTGGCCTAGAACTCAAAGCAATCCTCCTGCCTCAGCCTCCCAAAGTACCAGGATTCTGTGCGTGAGCCACCATCCCTGGCTGTAACCCATATCTAATCTTGAATGATTCACCAAGCCCTCCACCCTCATCTCCCGCTATAGTCCAACCCAAGAAGAGGAGAGAAATGCTATCCTCCTTTTGACAGTGGCTTGTCTATCGTTGGCACTCTGGTGTCTCTGCGTTGCCTTTTGGGAGGACCTCTCCCAGAATTCTGGAACTAGGCAGGCCCTGCAGAAAGAACCTGGCCTGTCATAACTCACTTAGCTTTACAACTCCAGAAGAGCAAACCACAGCAAAGCTGGCTTCGAGTTAGGAAAGCCAGTCCTAGAATCAGAGATACGAATATAAATCCTGACTTTGCCATTTATCAGCTTATCAACTTAACTGAACTTTGCAAGTTCACAGGAAGACCACAGACTCTGTCCAGACAAGCCTAGGTTCAAATTCTAGGTCTACTGCATAGTCTTATAGCTTCTCTAGAATGGGCACCCCCATAGTCCTCATCTTATGGCGTCCCTGAGCATCGGGTGGGAACTAACTCCAAACTTGCGAAGCACCAAGCCTAGCACAGGGCATACCCTCAAAAACAGGGGCAAATGGTCACTGAGCTCCTTTCCCAACACTGCCAGCCAGTTCATCTCTCACAGTGTCTGTTTTCTCATCTGTACAGTACAGACAATAATCTCTGATTTATGAGGAGCCCCACGGAGTACATGAGTGCACAAGTCCTTAGCGCCCAGGCTGTGCGCCTTAAGGAAGTCACACAGCAAGCCCTGGGCCCGGTGGAAGGAGGAAGGACCTCAAAGGCAGGCAGGTGGCTCGGACTTCAGCGGACACCCTCTTGCTCTCTCTCTGATCCAGATTCCTTGTGCACAAAACCAAAACCAGATTGGAATGCCAGGAGAATTAAGGACCCTACCATCCCCCAACCCCCCACCCCTCCACCTCAGCACATCCCACCCCCACCCCCAGCTTCATTCTCAGCACACAGTAGGTACTCTGTAAATGATTCAACCCCTTTCTCACTCCCCATGCCACCTGGGAAGGGCAGGATCTCCCTTTCTGGACACCTAAACAGCTCAAAACCCCGGGCAACACTTAAGTCGGAGACTTGAGGTTTTAGAGATAGCAAATGACTTTTGTAGTCATTTCTGAAGCAGACTGGGCTCAGAGGCACAAACCACAGGGACCATTTTAAAATCCCGGGCCTTTTCTTCTGGGAAGTTAGGCAAGAACCTTCCCAAATGTTTGCCGTGGGGCCCTCTGCCAGGGAGTGACTCACTCCTCCGCTCCCCACAGGCATATTTTATTTGGGGGTGGGGGATCCAGGGAGGGCCTGGCCCTGTTGGGGGGAGGGGCACAGTTCCAACACATCCAGAAGGTGGGGATATTTTTTTCTTTTCCAGTTTTCAGGACAAAGGGGGAGAAAAAAGAACATGGGTCTTTTTCTGTTTCCTTCCAGGTTTTGTCTGCTCAAAGACGATGTCCAAAGTTCACTGGTTAAGTTCCTCCTATTGGGAGTCAGGCACCCATTCAATGAAATTCTTCTCTGATTAGCAATAGAGTCTTTAACATGGCCTTTTACACACACCAGACTCCTATGAGGACATTTTCCCCTCAGAGAGTCAAGCTGCAGTTTTACCAGTGGAGAGAAACTCTGAACAGAAACTTTCTGAAGTCTGCTTGAAGGCAGTTAAAACTTTCAACTGAGATTTCCAACACACACACACACCACACACACAGACTGTCGGTCAAAACTACAAGGGCAGCCCTTAGAGGACGTGTCCCAAGCATGCTGTTACCCATGTCTCTGGGGCTCAGATAAACCAAGGAAAGAGGTTTAACTTAGAGAGGCGGCAGAGAGAACAAGTATCTGGGGCCCTGGGTCTCCGTAGGGCCTAACCCCTAGGTATGGCGGGAGGCGGGGAAGGGGGTAGAATCCAAATCTGGCCTAGCTAGAGGCAGCCACGAACAAAGCCAGGGAACTAAGACTTATTTAGAAAATCTCAATTCAAGTCCAGTGCAGCCCCCCTCCCCAGCCTGCGTGGCCATGCAGTGTCCTGCCAAGGTTGGGCTCTGAGGCTTCCATGGGAGTCAGAACCTGGGGATCTGCGGGTCTGTCCCAGGGCCCCAGATTCACAGAATCCAACCCAGCACCCATCCGGTGCCCTCTCCGGGCAGGGTCAGCCCGCACATCACATACGTTGGCTTGTGGTGTAGGGTGCTCAGCCTGGATCCTAAACACACACTTTTATGGACTTTGTACACTTTTGCCTTTGCACGTGTGCACACACTCACTCGGGAACGTTCAGACACGTGGGCACACGTACTCCTTGGCACCTACGGTAAACACTCGATAAACGGATAAGCGGGAGCAGAGCTCGTTTACTCGCACTGGCCCACCCCAAACTCACAGCCAGGGGCCCCTGATGTGCACACGCACGCACTCCCGCGCGGCGGGGCGGATGGAGTCCAGCAGCGGACACCTCGGCCTCCAGCGGACGTCCCTGCCGCCTCCCCAGGCACGCGCGCGCGCCCACAACGCCTCGGGAGACGGCCCCACGCCCTGGCCCGCGCCCCTCGCCGGCCCCAGGCCACTCACCAACGCCGGCGGCTCTCTCAGCGGCTGGCGGAGCGCGGGACGCACGCGAGTTGGCGGCTCCGTGGCCGCAGCTAGTCCGCCGGGTTCAGCCGCCGCTTCTGCGCGCACTCGCGCGCCCGCCCCTCCCCGCCGCGGGGCCGCGCCGCCCCCTGCGCCCGTGCGCGCCGCCGCCACGCAGGCTAGGGGGCCCCGGGGGCGCGCTCCCAGCCTGGGCGCTGGATTGTCCAGCCCAGGGTGGGAGACTGAGGCCCAGACTTCAAATCCTGGCCACTGAACACCTCTGCGGGGGCTCTAAAAGCTAACATTGTTCCTATCACAGCCCCAGTGCTACCTAAATTGACTCATCCAAAAGAGTGGAGCAGGAGGTAAAGCTCATTTGATAGAGTGCTTTCCTAATCTCAGCACCAGGGAAACTGGACACCTGTAATCCCAACATTAGGGAAGTTGAGTCAGGAACCTTTGGAATTCAAAGTCATTCTTGGCTGTATGGCAAATTCCAAGCCAGCCTGGGCTACATGAGACACTGTCTAAACAAAAATAGTGTTTAATGTGTACAATAATACAAATAGTGTACAAACAGTGCTCAATACAGCTACAAAAATAGGCCCCTAGGGTAGATCTATGTTCCTGCCCTCACAATGTCAGTTTCCCCTGGAAACTCTAGGCCAACCAAGGGCCAATGAGCAGAAGGTTCTAGAAGGAGTAAATGGTTCCATTGGGGGGCCAGCCAAATAGCCCAGGGGGACCTGAGTTTGATCTTCCAGACCAACATGGTGGAAGGAAAGAACCGGCTCTAGCAAATTGTCTCTAACCTTCACATGGCCCTCCACATCGCACTGTGTGGTGTGCGTGTGTGTAAAAAAAAAAAAAAAAAAGTCTTCATCTGTGAATATTTAGCAACCCTACTAGGATGTCCAATTGCTCTGGGGAGCAATTAGGAGACTCCCATTTGCCCTCAAGAGGGGATGCTCCTGGCTGGGACAGACATTGCTGCTTCTGACTATTCTAGACACTTTGTGTCCCCTAGAGCACTTGCCAGCTGTCCATTACTCTGCTGCATTGGTCTGGGCACAGGATGGCATTCAGCTGAGTGTGTATCAGTCATCCATGCTATCTGAGTCCACAATACTCAGGTCCATAACCTATGCTGGCCCTCTGCCTGCCTCCTGGGGTTCAGGTCCTGTAAGGGAGGCATCATGCCACCCTTGTGCCCATTTCTTAGATGGTTTTAATGATGCCAGTCCCCAAAGTCCCCCAGGTAGGGAGAGGTTGAACTGAAATCAGATGACAGATGTCTGGTTTCATCACCTCATTGCTAGGCAATCTGGCTCTAGGACATTGGTGTAAAAAAGGCAGAGGCACCAGCCCAGAGAAGAGAGACTGATCCCCCCAATGTATATGTGGGAGTCAGAGACAACTTGTTGGAGTCAGGTCCCTTCTTTTGCACACGCATGCGCGCGCGCACGCTCACACACACAAATAAATGTTATTTTAAAAAAATGACTGCTTAACATCCATTCCAGGAAGCCTGAGCCTCTCTGGAAAGCAGACAGTAGGATAAAGGTAAGCAGGGCCAAGGCGGGAGAGCCAGGGGTGCTTTCTAAGAGCCACTAAGGAGCGAAGGCCTCTGCTGAGGAAAGAGTAACCAGGTAACAAACTGCAGACCAGCTTAGGAGCAGTGTGGGAAAGAAGACTGGTCCCCTCTCCCCCCTTCTGCAAAGGCCTGTATCAGTGCATAAAGCCTTTACCTAGCCTCACTGAGCTCACAAATAATTGATGTCCTCATTTTCTGGCTAAGAAACTGAGGCTCAGAGAGGTCACATACCATGTCCTAGGTCTCACAGCCAATGCTGACCCTTAGAGGGAAGTGTGGCTGTAAGCAAGCTGTCTGCGGCTAAGTGTTAAGAAAGTCAGAGGCCCAGCCCACACGCCTAGTGAACTATAACTCAGGAACAGGAGAGGTGGGGCTCACTTTAGGCGGCTGCAGTCTTAAAGGGTAGGTGGGAGAAACCACACCCATGCTGTTGCGGACTTTCCTCCTACTTCCTTCTCTTTGGCCTCAGACGTGCTAACATGCTGCAGCACATGTCAGCTCAGAGACCCTCCCCTTCCCTGCAGCAGCCCTCTCTCTGCAGGGGAGAGATGGGGACAAGGTACCTCAGCCCCAGCCACTTTTGTTTTCAACTTACAGTTTTTTTAGTGGCCCAAAAATGAGTCACCTGAGAAGAGGTGCTTGCAAAATGCCTCCCATATTTAGTACAGCTGCCTCTCTTTATACTAGGCTGTCTGTGCCTCCCACTACCAGGCACACTGGAATGTGGTCTTAGGGGCAGGTTCTGCATCTGCTCAGGAGACTTTCAGGATGAGGCTGCGCCGTTTCGCTACCACTGTGCAACAGAGGAAGAGAAACCACCTCGGCTCTCTCTGCACCTTCCCTGGGGAAGCAACCAGGATCTTCTGTGCTGGCCCAGCCCTCGGCAGGCAAGCTGCGACCTCTATGCGGGACCTTTATTCTCTGCATCCCCATAATGGGATGGCAATTCGTGGGCTTCAGATGAGGACACGGCAGCTCAGGGAAGGAAGCAGGTGTGAGTCTCAATGGGTTGTGCTCCTGAACAGAGGTGCTGCTGGAGGGCGGTTTGGGAAAGGGAGGTATGGGAGCCAGAACCAGACCTTCCCTTGCCATATACCCCTGGGAGCAAAGGGTCTCCTCAACGGCTTCTTGGTGGTAGGATTTTAGTAATATTAGGAATTTAGGAATTTACCGATGTGTTTTTAGACTGGCTCTGGAGGGCAGTCTCATGTTCCTCAGGCTGGCCTTGAACTCATGGGCCTGAGATCTTCCTGCCTCAGTTTCCCAAGAAGCTAGGCCTTGCCAGCTCCAGGAGTAGGAGCGTGCCAGTTTTGCCTGTAGTTCTCATTTGCCATCTCCCATCTGCTGTGGTTATCCGCAGCAATGTTCTCAGCCCCAAAGTGCTTCTGATTGGAAGATCAATAGCTTGCTTCTTCCTGAAGGGTAGGGGTGGAGGGAAGGTATGTGGTACCCTAGCCCCCTCCCCCTGGAGACAACTGCCTGTTTAGGGGAACCTCATATTATATCAAGTGCAGAGCAAGTCCTCTGGGTTGCTAGCACCGCCCCCCCCCCCCCACCGCTGTACGTCTCAGCATCTATGTGTCCAAGAGCAGGGAAGGAACCAGACAGGACCCCTGCTCTCAGCTGGCAAAATGGTTTCCAAGAGTACTTGGGATGGCCAGTTTTATATAAACTTGACATAATAAGCTAGAGTCACTGGAGAGGAGGGAGACCAAGTTGAGAAAGTGCTTGAATAAGATGGAGCTATATTTTCTTAATTAGTGACTTGTGGGGGAAGGCCCAGCCCATTGTGGAGGGTGCCACCTTTGGCAAGTAGTCCTGGGTTCTATAAGAAAGCAGGCTGAGCCAGGCCATAAGGAGCAAGCCAATAAGCAGTACTCCTCCATGGCCTCTGCATCCGCTCCTGCCTCTGGGTTCCTGTCCTGTTTGAGTTCCTGTCCTGACTTCATTCGGTTATGGACTGTGATGTGGACAGGTAAAGCTCAATAAGATCTTTCCTCCTCAAGTTGCTTTGGTCATGGTGTTTCATCACAGCAATAGGAACCCTAAGATGGTGTTAAACACCTTGCCTTTTAGGACTGCCTGTTATGCTGTGCACCCTGGGAAGTTCGATAATGAAGGAGATTCAGGAAGGACATGGGGTTTTCTCACCTCCACCCACGCCATCATTAGTTCATCTTTTTAAAGTATATTATGAGCCTTTATAATGTGTGGGGGAGGGGGAGGTCATTTTGGGTGGTGTTCCTCAAGAGGTATACATCCTGGGTTTTTGTTTTTGTTTTGTTTTGGGTTTGTTTACGTGTTTGTTTTTTGGTTTTTCATGACAGGGTTTCTCTATGTTTTCTTGGCTAGCTGTCCTGGACTTGATTTGTAGACCAGGCTGGCCTCGAACTCACAGCGGTCTGCCTGCCTCTGCCTCCCGAGTGCTGGCATTAAAGGTGTGCGCCACCATGCCCAGTTGAAACAAGGTCTCTCATCATCTCACTGTGTCCTGGGACTCTCCAATTAGGCTAAGATGGCTGGTCAAAGAGTCCCAGGGACCCTCCAGTCTGGGGTACTGGGATTAATTAAAAGCACTACCACCACACTCAGTTTTCAGCTCACAGATTGGAATCCTGCTGAGCCACAGTAAGCACCCAGAACTGAGCCTTTCATTGACACCCTTGACTGGTCTTCTCAGCTTTGCCTTGAGGACCCTCTACAGAGCCTGCAGAGCTCTCTGTTGCATGCTCTTTCACAGAAGTGTGCAGTTTGTAGCTTCTAGGAGACCACAGACCTGACAGGAGGCCTGGGGATGTCATTTTTGGCCCCTGGAGTCAGGGCAACTAGGTGTGGAGGTCAGAAGTCAACTTTGAATGTTATGTCTTAGGAGCCATTTACTTGACTTTAAAAATTAATTTAATTTTATGTGTGTGGATGGCTTGCCTGCATGTATGTATGTGGGCCACATGTGTATCTGGTGCCCATGGAGGCCGGAAGAGGACAATGGGTCCCCTGAAGTTGGCATTCCAGATGGTGATGCACTCTGTGGTTATTAGGAATAGAACTAAGGTCCTTTGCAAGAGTAGCAAGCACTCTAGACTGATCAGCCATCTCTCCAGCCAGCATCTTTTTGAAACAAAGTCTCTCGCTAGCCTGAGGCTCATTGGTTAGGCCAGGGTGACAGGCCGGGGACTCCCAGAGATCTACCTGTCTTGGCTGCACAGTGTGGGCATCATCACACACACACACCTGTCATGACCCTTGGCTTTTTGCTTAGGTGCTGCGGATCTAACTCAGGCTCTGGTGTTTGCTTGGCAGGTACTTCACCACCCACATCATTTCCCCAGCCCTTAAATGGGCCTTTAAAGCTGAAGACATTTGCTATTGGAACACAGGTCTTTTGATGTTGGTCTCAGAGAAAATCATGGCTGGAGACTTGGTCTCCCTCCTTCCCTGGGGCAAGGCCGGTAAAGGGTTTTTGCCTTGGCCCCTGAATCTCCTTGGAAGCCTCGGGATTCAGTGTATTCAGAAATCCCTACATACCCAGGGTGGACACCAGATGCTCATCGTCTTCCACACTTGATATCAAATGGAACAGTAGCTGGCTCAGGGAGAACATAAATGAACAATGCTCCTTCTCAGACCTGGTTTTCTCCCTCTTCAAGTGAGTTTCTCTGCGTGGACATCTGGTCCTGGATGGGAAAGTTCACAGATAAGAAAACGGATGCTGCCAGGAAGTGGTGACGCATGCCTTTAATCCCAGAACTTGGAAGGCTGAGGCAGGTGAATCTCTGAGTTCGAGGCCAGCCTGGTCTACAGAGTGAGTTCTAGGACAGCCAGGGCTACACAGAGAAACTCTTTCTTGAAAAACAGAGAGGGGGGAAGGAGGGAGGGGGGGAGAGAGAGAGAGAGAGAGAGAGAGAGAGAGAGAGAGAGAGAGGGGTGGGAGGAAAGAAGGAAAGAAAGAAAGAGAAAGAAAACTGGTGTACTTGGTAAGATGAACCAATGCTCTAATTCACACTTTTTCTAAATGTGAGTATGACGTATGAGAGGGTGTGTGGGTGTGGGTGCCTGTACCAGGGGCAGGCGCAGAGGCCAACCTCTTGTCATCCAGCATGGGACTGTGAGAGGATGTGTGTGAGTGCCTGTGCCTGTGTGTGTGGAGACCAGAGAACAACCTCATGCCATCCTCAGGATGTTGTCTACCTCCTTTGAGACAGAGTCCCCTCACTAGGCCAGAGTTCACCATTAGGCCAGGCTGTCCAGCCAGTAAGCCCCGGGGGTGCTCATGTCTCCACCTCCCCAGGGTCTGCAAGTACATGCTGCTACACACAGAATTTTCATCTTGGAAATCAAAGTCAGGTCCCCCGGCTTACACGACAAGCAGTTTACTGACTGAGCTATCTCACTTGTCCTAACATACATTCTGTAAGTGGCATCCGATAGGGCTGGACTCCACTTATTTCATCTCTCGGCATTGCCACATGTACGGGGGTAGGAAGTGAACTACATCAGCCAATTCCTACCTTGATTGTTTCTCTATGGGCATGCAGTATCCTTTTGGCTTTGGCAGCAAGTAAAGGGTCCTGGGCAACCTTCCCATGTGTCCTGTGGGGGCCTCTGCTCTGGGCCTAAGGCTTTCCTGCATAAGACTGAGCTGCTCTCAGACCAGATAGAAGTAAGGGCTCCTTGAATTTAAGGCCAGTGGTCCACCGTTGGTTCTCCAACCCCAAACATGAAGCAAGTGGATTGGTGGGAATCGGGTGTGGCTTCCTCAGGCCTGGTTTGCTTGAGGAAGAATGTAATTTTCCTAGCTACCAGTACATGCCAATGCCATCTTAGAGTTGCCATTGGGAGTATGATGGCTGGGACTGCAAATCATTGAGCCAAGGTCTCACTATATAGCCCTGACCAGCCTTGAACTCAATCCTCCTGCCTCTGTCTTCTGCGTACTGTGACTATAGATGTAAACCACCACGCCTGAGTATAGTCTTTTTTTTTTTTTTTTCAGATTTATCTTCTTATTTTATGGGTATGAATATTTTTCCTGCATGGATGTATATGTACCATGTGCCCAAGACTGCCAGAAGTGGGTATCAAATCCCCTGAAACTGGAATTACAGGTAGTTGTGAGCTGCCATGTGGGTGCTGGGACTTGAATCCCAGTCCTCTTCAAGAACAAGTGCTCTAATCACTGAGCTAACTCTCCCAGCCCAAGGCCTGGAATCCATCTTAAAGGCCAGATTGAGAAGGGGCTTATTGTTGTCTTGGTGTTGCCACTTCCCACCTGTAGCCCCGAAGCAGCATCCTTATGCCAAGGTCAAAGCTATCAGTTGAGCCCTTCCCCTGTCTCGTTGATGCTATGGGCGCCTGGCTGTTGCAACTCCTGCTGTTTTGGGGTGATTTCCCTGGAAAGGCTATGGCAGTACACGCTCACTCTGAAGGAGAGGTGGTGAGCTGGGGAGCCTCAGAGCCACTGAAGATGGAGGAGGCAGGCCTAAGCACTGTGTGGCTGGGAGCCAGAGCCTGTGGCTCTGGATGGACCTGCTCATCAAAGTCTGGGACAGGCAGCTGTTTAGCCCTGCGCATTCTTCCTGAAGCCTGAACACCACAATGTTGTAACCAATGCCTCTGGGCAGGGCTGGAGAGTCTAGCTGGAAACCCAGACTCTGGAGGGAGTTCAGAGCCCAGCTCCCTAGTTCCTTCACCCCTCATCAGGACCTGGAAGAGAGTACATGTTTGTTACCCAGTTGGGATGGGGGCCTACCTCAGGGAAGAACATCACAATCCATTCCAGGACCATCACAAAGGGTTCCCATCTGATGCCCTAGAGCACAGGAAGATTGATGAGGGAAAAGGACAATAAAATATGTTTGTTCTAGTTTTACATGACACACCTTCAGATGAAAGACTCAAAAGACCCAGGATGAGCTGTTAGTTAGTTTATTTACTGTGTGTGTCTGTGTGTGTGTGTGTGTGTGTGTGTGTGTGTGTGTGTGTGTGGCTGTCTGTCTGACTTTTGTCAGAGGACAACTTTATGGAGTCGGTTTTCTCTTTTCAGTATATGGGTCCTGGGGCTCGAACTCAGGTCATCAGGCTTGGCAGTAGGCGCCTTTACCAGCTGAGCCTTCTTACCCACTCAAGAAGTTCTTTTTTGTTTGTTTGTTTGTTTTTCAAGACAGGGTTTCTCTGTGTAGCCTTGGCTGTCCTGGACTCCCTTTGTAGACCAGGCTGACCTCAAACTCACAAAGATCCACCTGCCTCTGCCTCCCAAGTGCTGGGATTAAAGGTGTGCTCCACCATGCCCTGCTTTCAAGCTGTTCCTTACTCTCAGGTTGGTGACGCATAGATGGCCAAGTGGAGCCATGATTACCGAAAAGTCTATCTTCAGATGGCAATGGACATACAGCCAAGATTGGACAAAAGTCTGTCTGCACAGTGTTGGATCCAGCTGGGCCTGTCGGTACAGATTCTTGTAGGCCTTTCCTAGCATTCCTTCCTCCTGAGTGTGGGGCAGGATGCCTCTGGAGTGAAGATCGTGTGGCTTGCTATCAGAAAAGGTGTCTTAACAGCTAGCTTCAGAAAGAGAGCTAGGGAGGGTCTGGCAGCATGGTAAGACTGTGTGTGGCTTGGGGCTGTGGGAGAGTCTAGCTCCCACAGTTTGTCTCGTGTGAGAAAGGAAAGCAAGAGACAGGGTCTGCTGTTGGCCCAGAGCTCATCGATTGGGCTAGGATCCAGCCAGAGCCCCTGGGAGCCTCTTACTTCTACCTTTCCAACGGTTACACAGCACCACACCTAGCATTTTCACATGGGATTAAACTCGTCTCCTTACATTTGCAAGCGCTTTTAAGAGTCCCATGCCCAGCTGGTCATGATGCCCTATCCCTAGAACTCCAGAACTCAAGAGGGTAAGAGAGCATCAAGCAGTAGTTTGTGACTAAGGCCTCTATTTTGAGGGTGTCATTTTCAGACCCCCAATAATAGCAAGCCCACGAATAGCAGAACACCAAGGTCTGCACACATCATAGTCTAGTGTCTTACATTGTCCTGTGTCATCTCATTCAACTAACTTGCTATTACCTATCTGCTCAGATATCTGTAAAGCCAAGTGCTTGTCCATTTTGTTTTGTTTGTGTTGTTGTTGTTACCTGTATAGATTTATTTGTTCTGCTGTCTCTTGACCTGTCTGCTATGGTGAAAAGTGGACTGTGACCCTTTATGAAGGGAAGGAATGGGGTACCTCTGCCCGTGCACTCCCAGGGCAGAGGAAGGTAGCCGACCTGCCTGGAATACATAAATGCCAGTTTCTGTGGTTGCTACCCAACCTCTGTGTCTTAGTCAGGGTTTCTATTGCTGTGATAAAACACCATGACCAAAAAGCAAGTTGGGGAGTAAAGGGTTTATTCGGCTCACACTGCCATGTTGCTGTTTATCACCAAAAGAAGTCAGGACAGGGCCTCAAATAGGGCCAGAACCTGGAGGCAGAAGCTGATGCAGAGGTGATGGAGAGGTGCTGCTCACTGGCTTGCTTCCCATGGCTTGCTCAGTCCTAGGACCCCCAGCCCAGGGATGGCTTCATCCACAATGGGCCAGGCCCTTCCCCATTGATGACTAATTGAGAAAATGCCTTATTGCTGAATCTCATGGATGCATTTCCTCAACTGAGGCTCCTTCCTCTCAACTCCATCTTGTGTCAAGTGGATACACAAAACCAGCCAGTACACTCTGCCTTCCTCAAGATTAACAAATAGATAAGGGACTCCGTTTCCTAACTATGGCAGAAGGGTTGGGCCTAGGACTGAAGCCATGCTCTGCACACACTAGCCTCTGCTCTGATTCCTGTGTGTAGTGGAGTGTGGACTTACATCAACGGAGCAAATACACGCTGCTGGGAGGGGTTTCACATGCAGGCAGGAGAGAAGTGTAGCAAGCAGTGGGTGACTCCAGAGGGCCTGGGGCATAGGAACTGAAGAGCTAAGGGGTACTGTGACACCAACTTTCTCTTCCTAGCTCTGTGACCCTGGACTAGTAAACTCACACCTCTGATTGACCATAGAAGCCTAAAGGGGTAGTGACGGGACCTGGGTGGTAAGCCCGGAAGTGGGTGTAGGAACATCGCTGAACCTTTTTCTTGTAGCTCCATCTCCTTAAGTGGGTTTAACAAAGGTCAGTGCCTGCTTCCTTGGCTTCAAAGCAGCCAAGCACGGAAGGGAGGTCTTTGGTTTTCACTCTCAGGGAAGGCAGGAGCTGAGGCCCTCTACCCAGCCAGGCCCACCTCTTCTGGTCAGCAGTGGATGGAAAGCTCAGTTTTCCCCTTGTTCCCAGAGGAGGCATTAAGGGTGAAGGAATGCAGACTCTGCCTGCAACAGTGTGTGAGAGGGGCCTTGCAGAGCCACAGTCTGGGAAGAGCGCTCCAACCTCAACCAGCTGTGGCCCAGCGCCCAGTGGGGAGGAAGAGGTGGGTGGGTGGGTGGGGAGCCAGTCTGCAGGCTGGAGGCCTTCTCAAGTGTACTTCAGGAGGTAAGAATTTCTACACTGGGAGAATTGGAAGGCAGGATGGCGCCAGCCCGTCCAACAGCAAGAAAGAGTCGGATGGTTTAGGTGCCCCAGAACCATGGTGGACCAGGTCCCAAAACAAGGACACTCTCTCCTTGGTGAAGGAGCCAGACATTTTCTGAGCCTATTATCTTTTAGGCTAAAAGGTTCTTGACTTAGGACTTATAATAAAGCCTTTCTGTTAGCCAGCAAAACCCAGGCTCAGCAGGATGTCCCAAGCTAGGAATAACACAAGAAAATACACTGGTCCTACAAGGTCACCTGACCCCACCTGGGGGATGCAGAAGACAAGAGGCAGCCAGCACATCCAAAAACAGGCTGGACACACAGTACCCTTTTGCCCAAGAAACTCCTCACTTACCACATCTGCCCATGTCTCTCCCGACTGTCTTCGTATCTATCTGCCTCTCCACTTCCATTTCAGAGTCTCTGTCAGTTACAAGAGTCCCCCATTCCCCTTTCCCCGGGACAGCCAGGCTCATAGTTATTTATTGCTTATGGAACCACTTTAATGCACAAGGGGTCCTGGGAGAACAATCCATGACAGCCACTGACCTCAGATGTCAAGGGGTTCCATCAGACTTGATGCTACCACTTCTATGTCTTGTCCCTGGAGTGTTCTCCTTCAGTGCACACAGCACCAATCTCACCAGCCAGTGGGGACTGGAAGGCTCAGCATTTGGCATCTCGGCAAAGCTAAGTACCCAGTGTATCCTAGCGCTGGGGTTCACATGCAGCTGTGCCTGAGACAGAAGCTCTGGGTTTCCTGCTGTGTCCGGCCAGGGTAGCTGGCAGGAGAGCATCTTCGAGGGATGTGGCTCATTTCCAAGGGAGAACTCAGAACTCCTGCTACTTGCAATGAGACTATAGAGCCCCAGAGAGGGCTTAAGCCTGACTCAAAGTCACACAGCATGTGAAAACAAGTAGAGTTTATGATTCAACTGAACACCTCACTACTAAGTACCCTGAGTTTTCCTTCCACTCTTCCCCACACATCCTGTGCTCCAGCCTTACCATCCCCAGGCTTGGGAATGCCTCCCAAGCAAATTTTCTTTGGGACCTTCTGCTTCCTGTCCCTCACCCTCCTCCTCACCCAAGACAAACCAAAGAATCGAGAACTCCTCTTCTCCCAAGATAGGTCTAGAAATCAGATGCCCCACGCACTGCCAGCCCTAAAACTCAAAATGTCACTCCAGCTTACCCCAGCTACCTGGGTAAGAGAGCCCTAAGGATGCTCTCTTGCTGACCTTGTATAGGAAGCATCCTGCCCTCACCTAGGAGAAAGACATTCTGCAGTTAAGGGTCCAAAGAGAATAGGAATACTCACACAGACCTATGGCCTGGCTGGCTTTCTCTACTTAGCCTGTCTCCGTTGCTCACACCAGTTGGTCCAATCACATTCCTGCACGTGTCTGTGCATGTTCCACTGTAGCTAAGCACACACATGGTTCACCCAGACTCTGGAGAGAGTTCAGTCTGAAGGCTCTAGTGTTGTGCCAAACTATGATCAAATAAATTTTCTCTGTTTTCCTCCTGCTACCCTGTCTTTTGTTAGGGCTGTTGAGCATGTACAGTGTACAAGTAAGGGCTTGTCCCTTTCCCCATCCCTATACAAGCATGCCAGGCCTTTTCTGGTCATTAGACATTAGCACATGCTGTTTCCTTTCCCTGGACTGTCCTTTCTCCCTACCCTTGAGACAAACTCTTATTCATCCTTCAGATCTTGTATCGAAAGCACTTTCCTAGACTATTAATATTCATCCAGCATACACTGAGGGTTTTACAGATTGCCGTCAGCTGACTGGTCAGTGATTTGACACACAGCCCAACATTCTGTGAAGGCTTCCTGGCCCCAAGCAGGGTTTTTCTTCCCTCTTTGGGTGGCTCCGTGGGTTGCCTGGTTTGGCTGACCTTTCTCTCTGGACTGGGCTCTGAAGAGCAAGGACTAGGGCTGACCCACCACAGCATATTCCCCAGGCCAAAGCTAGCACCCAGGCCACAAGGCTGGCATTCTGCACACCATTCTTCTAGAAGGAGAGGGCGATGCTGGGAAACCTCTCTCGGCTCCCAGTCTGCAGTGAGCAGTATTTCCTGCTGGCCCCAGTGTCCAGTGTTCTCTGTCAGCATTTCCCCTTCCCTCTGATGAGCGGCTGCAGTTTCCGGGTGGAGAGATCAAAGCTGGAAGAGGAGGGGGCAGTTGGCCAAGGCCAGACAGCTGGTAAGAGTTAAACTCAGAGAAGCGGGGCGGGGTCGGGGGTGGGGAGCACACGCCTATAGTCCCAGCACTGGGGAGGCAGAGGCAGGCAGATTTCTGTGAGTTCGAGGCCAGCCTGGTCTACATAATGAGTTCCAGGACAGACAAGGTTACACAGAGAAATCACATCTTGAAAAACAAAGTAAACAAACAAAAAGAGTTGAACTTGGGTGGAAATGTATAGAGCTAGTGTTTCTCCTCAGTGTCACTGAATCCTGGGCAGCCATGTTTGGGCAGAGTCCTCCATGCCAGAGAAGGGTTGGATGAATACAGGCTTATGTCACTTAACTGTAGGGACCTAGTGGGATCCCCACAAGATGCACTGGCCTTTGACCCAAACTGCCAAGCTGTCAGGCCAACTCTGGCATAAATTATATACTAGAACATAGTTCTGCAAAGGGGAGGGTCTTTCCAAGATAAAGCAAAAGGAGAAAATGGGATTGTCCCTCCTATGCGGTCACATAAGCACTAGTTTCTGTAAATGTCCTCACTGACACTCTCCGTTTCCCTGAAGAAGACATCAAGGTGGAGCTATCCCCAAGCCTGTGTCAGGAGATCTGGGTCCACAGCTAGCACACACTTAACTTGGCCTGTGACCTTGATAAGTCATCTCTTATTTTCAACCTTTCTCTGTCAATCAAGGTGCTGTTGGGAAAATAAGATGGCATACTAACTAGCCTAGGAACGTGGTTCAGGGCAGCCAACTCTTCATAAACAGAGACTGAATCAGAGTTGTGGTCACCCAGTGTGCCCGGAGGAAATCCATCTGTCCTGCCCTGAGCCTGGGTTGTTGACAGATACTCCGAGGTGGAGCACTATTGGGGGAAGCTTGCCTCCTCCCTCTCCCCTCTGGAGTTTTTCCTCCAAGCCACTGAAGGAGGCCCGGGCTGGGATAGGTCAACCAGAGAAGCTGTGGCCCACACCTCCACCTCTGCTGAGGCTGGCCTCACACTTGGCTGGGCTGCAAACCCAAAATATCCTCTTTTTTTTTTTTTTTTTTTTTCTTTTAAGTTGTTTGCCTTTTTATCAAATTAGTAAACTAAGTTTTGGGTTTCATTGTGGTATTTCCATATATAGTTAGTTTTGTTGACCTGCCACCCCTGGTCTCTTCCTCATCCTCATCCCCTCCCTTCTCCCCCCCAACCCTTCCCACAAACCCCTGCAGTCCTCATTCTACTTCCATGTTGCATGTATTCTATTGCCTTGCTTCCCTTTCCCTTCCTCAAGACACATTTCCCCCTTCTCATGTTCTGCTTTATGTTTCATGACATGCATGCATGTATATGCATATATGTATGTATGTGTATATATATATGTGTGTGTATATATAAAACCTAGGGTCTTCTCACAAGAGAAAACATGCCTTTGCCTTTCTGAGTTTTGATTATTTTGCTTCATAGAATAATTGGAAGACCTCAACTTTTGCCCTAGCTGTCTAGTAGCTCATGTAAGCCAAGCCGGACTCAGACTTTCAGCCATCCTCCTGCCCCTGGGCCCTGGGATTGCAGGTGGGCACTATCACACCCAGCTTGCACATATTGACTTCCGAAACACAGCCAGGGAGCTGTTTCACTGCAGGGTTTATCTAGACCGCTCCCCCTGAGTGGTGAACATGGGTCTTTCTTGACACAATTTCAACCTATTCACAATATCCCAGTGTAACCCCACATGGAAGTCCTACACGATCCAGGGCACACAAGGAGGCTTTTTCTCCTCTGTTCTGGGGACTGAACCCAGGGCCTCCAGCATAATAAGCAAGTACTCAACCACTTAGGTTCATCTTTAGTCCTTTTTTGTTTTGTTTTGTTTCTTTTTTTGTTTTGAGACAGGGTCTCACTAAATTACCCAGGCAAGTCTTGAATTTACAATCTGTCTGTGTCAGCCTCCTGAATAAGTGGGACTATAGGCCGGAACCCCAGGCCTGGTTCTCAGGAGGCATTTTAAGGGGGAAGCTGCTATTCTACTCTTCCAAACAGATTCATAGTCAGAATCTCACTGCTTCTTTTTGGAGAAATGTCTTTTAAAGCTGTTGCTCATTCGGGAGCTGGAGAGATGGCTCAGTGGTTAAGAGCACTGGCTGTTCCTCTAGACAAAGCACGCTTGCATACAAGTACTCACACGGTGGCTTACAACCATCTGTAAATCCAATCCCAGGGGGTCGAGTACTCACACGGTGGCTTACAACCATCTGTAAATCCAATCCCAGAGGGTCTGACTCCTTTCCCTGGCCATTTCGGGTACCAAGCACACGTGTGGTATACAGACCTGACACCCATACACACAAAATAAAATCTGTTTCCCATTTTATTATGCAGTGATTAGCTTTTTGTTTTGTGTTATTATAAAATTCTGAGTAGCACTATTATAAGACATTTTCCGCCATTTTTTGCTTTGTCTTTTTGTTTTCTTAGCAATGACTTGCCAGAAGTAGATTTTATTTCTCTTGAGACAGTGTTTCTCTATGTAGCCTTGGCTGTCCTGGAATCACTCTGTAGACCAGGCTGGCCTTGAACTCACAGAGATCTGCCTGTCTATGCCTCCCAAATGCTGGCATTAAAGGCACACACCACCACTGCCCGGCTTGGAAGTAGATGTTTTTAATTTTGATAAAGCTTAATTTATAAAGCTTTGTCTTTGTTACTGATGGAGTCTAAAGTATTCCAGGCTGGTCTTGAACTCAATATATAGCCAAAGATGACCTTGAACTTCTGATCCTCCTGTGTCCACTCCCCTGTGCTAGGATTACGTAAGTGCCCGACCGCATTTTGTTTGTAGAATACTGGAGGATTGAACATGGGGCTTCATGAGTACTTGGTGTCTTAGTCACTGTTCTGTTGCTATGAAGAGACACAATGACCAAGGCAACTCTTACAAAAGAAAGCATTTAACTGAGGGCTGGCTTACAGTTTCAGAGGCTCAGTCCATTATCATCATGGTGGGGGGCATGGTGGCATGCAGGTAAGTGGTGGAACAGTAGCTGAGAAGTACATCCTGATCTGTAGGGATAGAAGGACAGAATGTAGGCTTAGCATAGGCTTTTGAAACCTTAAAGCCCATCCCCAGTGACACACTTGCCACAACTACCCCAAAAAGACCACACCTAACCCAACATGGCCAGACCTCCTAATCCTTCTAATCCTTTCAAATAGTATTATGCTCTGGTGACTAAGCATTCAAATATGGAAGCTTATAGGGGCTATTCTTATTCAAATCCCTACACTAGGCAGGCACCCTACCAACTGAGACACCTGCAGTCCCGAGTTTTATCTTTATGGTTTATGCTATCTGCATTCTGTCTGAGGAAGCTTTATCAAGGACACAAAGACATTTTCCTACACTATTTCCTGGAACTTTATATTTGAACCTATACTCTATCTTCACTTAACTTTTGGATGCCGTGAGAATTAAGGGCTGAGCTTCTTCAGAGATTTGGATATTATAGTTTATATATGGATTTGGATATGGGGTTATTTTGTATCTTTTGTTTGTGTCAATTACCCTGAATCCCTTTGTCAAATATCGACTGACCACCTGTGCCTGAGCCTATTTATGGCCTCCACTCTGCTTTATGTGTGCATGGGTCAAATCTGACGCCATCACCACACTGCCTGTTCACAATAGCTGTTAGTATGAGTGCTGAAAATTCACCTTCGTCAACCATTTTATGTTGCCTACTCCAGAGCCTTTGCTTTTCCATATATCAATTGAGAATTAGTTTGTCAATATTCACAAAAAAATTAAGTCCAGTCCATGCGTGCTCTTTGGTTGGTGCTTCAGTCTCTGTAAGTCCCCATGGGCCTAGGTTAGTTGACTTTGCTGGTCTTCTTGTGGAGTCCTTATCCCTTCCATGTCCTTTTATCCTTCCCTCCTACTCTTCTAGAAGACTCTCCAAGTTCCACCTAATGTTTGGCTGTGGGTCTCAGCATCTGATTCGATCTGCGGCTGAGTGGAGCGTCTCGGAGGACAGTCATGCTGGGCTCCTGTCTGCAAACATAGCAGGGTATCATAACTAGTGTCAGGGTTTGGTTCTCTCCTATGAGGTAGGTCTCAGATTGGGCCACTCATTGGTTGGCTATTCCTTCCATTTCTGCTCCATCTTTATCCCTGCACATCTTGTAGGCAGAGTAAATTTTGGGTGGAAGGTTTTGTGTGTGGGTTGGTGTCCTCCTCCCTGCACTAGGACTCCACTAGGAGTCCTTCCTGGCTAGGAGGTGACCACTTCAGTCTCTATGTCTCCCTCTGCTAGGAGTCTCAGCTAGAGTCGCCCCCATATCCTCTCAGCATCCTACCCTGTCACAGGTCTCTGGCTTGTGCCAAAGATGCCCTTCTCCCTCGGTTTCCCATGTCTCTCCCAGCCCTCTCACTTCCTACCCCTCACCTCTACTCTCACTGCATATGATTTCCACCCTTGTTCCCCTCCCCATACCCTCTCCCACCTAGTTCCCTCATTTCATCCACTTCTGATGTCTATTCTATTTCCCCTTCTCTGTGAGATTCAAGCATCCTCCCTTGCGTCCTCCAAGTTACTTAGCTTCTTTGGGTCTGTGGATTGTAGCATACCTACCCTGTACTATATGGCTAATCTCCTCTTATAAGTGAGTACATATAGCGTGTGTCTTCCTGGATCTGGCTTATTTCCCTCAGGGTGATATTTTCTAGTTCCATCCATTTGCCTGCAAATTTATTGATTTCCTTATTAACTCAGGGAAAAAAAAAAAAAAAAAGGAAAAGAGGATTTATTGTGTAACGAGAACGGAGTTTCTACTTGAGGTGATGAAAAAGTCTGGAAGTGCTGGAAACAATTTTCATGGTGCTGTGACTACAATTAAAGACATGTAAAATAGTTAAGATGATAAACTTAAGTTTATGATTCTCTATAACACAATAAATAAAACATTTTAACAATAAAAAATTTAAATATTTAAAACATCAAGGAAAGCATAGAAAGTTACATGATAACAGCACTTGGGAGACAGAGGCAGGCAGATCGCTCTGAGTTCGAGGCCAGCCTGGTCTACAAAAGCAAATTCAGGATAGCCAGTGTTACAAAGAGAAACCCTGTCTCAAAAAAAAAACAACAAAAAACAAACAAACAAACAAACAAACAAAAAAAGAAGAAGAAAGAAAGAAGTTAAATGGTAAAAATTAACCCTTAGGTTGATCAGATGGTTTAGCAGGTAAAGGTTTGTCTACAACATAGACAAAGAGGGCATAGTCTTCAACTAATTATTCAGCACCTTCTTGATAATGAAGCAAGAAAAGGATACTATAAAAGAAAATTGTAAGAGCAGGCGTGGTGGCCCACACCTTTAATCCCAGCACTCGGGAGGCAGAGGCAGGTGTATCTTTGTGAGTTTGAGGCCAGCCTGGTCTACAGAGTGAGTTCCAGGATAGCCAGGGCTACATAGAGAAACCTTGACTCAGGAAAAAAATTGGAGGCATATGTCACTTATTCAATACAAGAATATTGAACAAAATATTAGCAAACCAAATCTAGCAACATAATAAAAAAATACATTGAGACCAAATGGGCTCATCACAAGCATGAATGGTAGACCTAGCATTCAAAACCCAATGTAGGGAGCCCGTGTGATGATGAACATCTTTAACCTGCACTCAGTGGGCAGAGCCAGGTAGATCTCTGTGAGTTTGAGGCCAGCCTGGTTTACATAGTAAGTTCCAGGTTAGCCAGAGCATTTACCTTGACAGCATAAACACACACACACACACACACACACACACACACACACAAATGTAAGGGAAGAGCTGAGGGCCAGGGATCAGTGTCTCTCACAGTATCAACAGAGTAAGCAAGAGAAAGCAAAGGGCCAATTTAATAGATGCAGACACAGCATTTGATAAAGTTTGAAATCCACTATGATTAAAAGTTTTTTAAAGGCCAGGCATGGTGGCACACACCTTTAATCCCTGCACTTCAGGTAGGCAGATTTCTATGAGTTTGCAGCATGGTCTGCAAAGCAAGTTGAGGACAGCTAAGACTATAAGAGAAACCCTGTACCGAAAACAAAAAACTAAAAATGAAAAGAAATGATGGGGGGCTGGAGAGATGACTCAGTACTTGAGAACACTGGCTGCTCTTTCAGAGAACTCAGGGTCAGTTCCCAGCCAGCCACCTATGGCTAGAACTATCTATAACTCCACTTCCAGGGAATCCAATGCCCTCTTCTGGCCTCCTCAGGTGTATGTATGTACATATAGGCAAAAATGCTTATATACACAGAGTAAAAAATAAATCCTTTTGAGAAAGAAAGAAATGGTCACTAGTCCAGGCACAGGGAGATCTTCCATGATCTGGTAAATACCGCCAGCCAACAACCCTGACAGTCAAAGGTGAAACAACTTCCCCCTGAGGTCAGAGGCAGCAGTAGGTTCTCGCTGCTGCCTCTTCTACTTGAAAGTGGTAGGCAACTAACTTGTATTTGTCAAGAGCACAATCCTCTTTGTAAAGAAATACCAAAAAATTACTGAAAAGGTAAAATACAAACGAGTAAGACTGTAGGACCAATCTGCAAAAAATCAACTACATTTATGTGTAAGAATAATACAAGCAGAAATAAAAAAATTTTTAAATCCCTACCATTTATTTATTTATTTAGATTTTTCGAAACAGGGTTTCTCTGTGTAGCCTTGGCTGTCCTGGACTCGCTTTGTAGACCAGGCTGGCCTCGAACTCACAGCGATATGCCTGCCTCTGCTTCCTGAGCACTAGGATTAAAGGCGTGTGCCACCACACCCGGCAATCCCTCCCATTTATAATAACATCAAAAACATAAATTAAGGGGAAATATAATAAAGTAATATTAATGCATTGAAAACTAAAAATCATTTTCAAGGGAAATCAATTCATTTAGCCCTTCCTGGATTTGCCTTGAAAAGGACCTAGGTAAGTGGAAAGACATACCATGTTTACGAGATCTCAGTGCTGGAACAAAACATTAGCCGTTCTGAAGAGCTGTGCCAGATCTTCTTCCATTACTCTCTAGTCAGTACAGTCCTACTCAAAAATCTGGCAAGCTTTTCTAGGTAAAAATTGACAAACATTTTGTTTGTTTGTTTTTTCAAGACAGGATCTCTCTGTGTTAGCCATGGCTGTCCCGGACTTGCTTTGTAGACCAGGCTGGCCTCGAACTCCCAGCGATCCGCCTGCCTCTGCCTCCCAGAGTGCTGGGAGTATAGGCATTCACCACCACACCTATCTCAGGACTTTACTTCTACTCCTAGAGCTACAAGTCATACCACTTATAAAGTGAACATGTGTGGAGGACCCCTGTGTTATGCATCTGTGCCAGGAGGACAGGACCACTGACTGCTTCTATGCCCTTGCTGGAAGTGGGGATGCAATGAATCTGATAAAACTACAGATAGATTCTTCCTTCCTCAAAACTTCAGACTCACAGTCTAGAATGCTGTTTTTATGCATTTGAGACACACACACACACACACACACACACACACACACACACACACAGAGAGAGAGAGAGAGAGAGAGAGAGAGAGAGAGAGAGAGAGAGACAGACAGACAGAGAGAGACAGAGAAAGACAGAGACAGAGACACAGACAGAGACACAGACAGACAGAGTGTCGTGTAAGAGGCTGGAGGCTGCCCTCAAGTACCCCCTTCCTTCTATTCCACTGCCTGCCCATGCAGGAAGCTGGTGAAGAGAAACCCTGACAAACCCAGTGCCCTACTATGGCTTTTCTAGAGCCTCTGCCGGGGGCTCATGGTTTCCCCAGGTGTGGGTACCAGGTTACCAGAATCCTTCAGAAGTTTCTTTCCCATTTACAGGCTGCATGGAGACACTCTGGCTCCGTAGGCCCACGCAGAAAGTCAGAATCCACATAATTACAGCTAATGATACATGGCAGGAGATTCCAGAGTCCCAAACTCTGATGAGACACTCACCTGCCGATCAGCTGAGGGCCAGCAAGGCTGTAATTAGGTCTGGCGCCAGGAGGTGGGAGATTCTAGGAACAGAATAAGGGCAGAGCTGGCACCAGCTTCAGCTGGTTAGATTTGGGCTACAATGTCATTCTCCAAACTTTCGTTCTCTCATTTATAAAACTGATTATAAACTTATGCCACCAAATATACAGGGAAGAAAAGAACAAGGCTCTTTTCCTAAGAGGCTTTGGGTAGGATGGGGTTGATCTAAGGGGAGACAGGCTTTTGTGGTCCCAAGCTAGACTCAATGAAGCCTCTAAATGCTGATTCAGCAGAAGTTCTTCCTCAGGCTAGGGAGATGGTTCAATGGGTAAAATGTTTCATGAGGACCTGAGGTTGGATTCCCAGAATGCACATAGGCTAGGTGTGATAGTACTTGTCTGTAATCCCAGCATCCCTATAGTGAGATGGAAGAGACAGGAGAAACCTTAGATGCTCACATGCCAGCTACCCTGGTACACACAGAGGTGAACAGCAAGAGACCCTGTGTCAAACAAGATAGAAGGCGAACTCTGACACCTGAGGCATCCCTCCAACCTCCATACATACATTATGACTCACATGCATGTGCCTGCATTCTCTCTTCTCTCTCTCTCTCTCTCTCTCTCACACACACACACACACACACACACACTCTCTCTCTCTCTCTCTCTCTCTCTCTCTCACACACACACACACACACACACACTCACACACTCACACACAAGAAAAAGAAGCAAAAAGGGTAGTTCTCCAAAAGCTCACTGAAGGACCCTGCCCCACATGAGAAATGGGTCCATTTCCCCGAAGCTTGCTGAAGAGTCGGGGTTGGCTTATTACTTGCTCCTGTTTTGTTCTTCTGTCTTGACTCTTGCAAGGGATCCATTTTCTAGTTGTGAGCATTTGGAACATTGTCCACCTTCTCCAAAGCTGGGGCCAGGAGCACAGACTCTTCCTAAATAGAAGTCTCTGCCTACGCTTTGCACAGTATCAAATGGGAAATTTGTGCTTCAAATGGATTCTCTGAACATGCCAGAAAAAAAATAAACTTTTATGTTTTATTAGATTTAACATTTGGGGCGTCCCTTCATTGATTTTGTTACACAGTCACCTCACTCATTGTCCAAATTTACTACTTAACTCAAAACACACTTCTTTAATCATGTATTTTTAAAAAATTATCTCTTTCATTTTTTTGAGACTATAATACAATTACACATTTTTACATTTCTTCCTTCCAAATCCTCCTACCCAGCCCTCTCTTCTCTCTTTCAAATTATGGCCTCTTTTTAAATTAGCCATTGCTATATACACATATCTATACACACACACACACACACACACACACACACACACACACACACACACACATATATCCCCAAATACAATCCGTTAAGTCTGTATGTTTTCAGGGCTCACTACTTGGTATTGGATAACCAGTTTGTACGCTCTTCTGGGAAAGACTGGCTCTTACTCTGCACTCCTCATTTGCCTACAGGCAAGTGCTTTGTGTAGGGCTGAGGACGTGCAGACTTCCCCATCCACCATCAGGTCTATTGTCCTTGCTTAGCTGCTGTCTAGGCAGTCCTGTTAGTGAGACTTGATGGGTGTAGCTTTTAACATATTAGGAGACACAAGCTCACAGCAAACTCTGTGATCCTCTGCCTCCTGTGATCTTTCCGCCTCTCTTCTGAAATGATCCCTGAGCCTTGCAGGGGAGGGGGCAGGTTATTTTGTAGATGTGTCCACTGGGACTGAGGAGTTATATTTTTATAGCTTGATTGTTACCTTTATTGAAGTTTTTTTTTTCATACAGTTTGTTCTATGAGATTTAAAATCTGGCCATCTCCTGTTGCTCTTTGCCCTTGATTCCCATCTCTAAAGGGAGTTACATTTTCCCCCCAAGCCAGGGTCTCATGTAGGCCAGGTTGGCTTTGAACTCTTCATGTAGCTGAGAATAACCCTGAACCTCTGATCTTCTTGCCCTATCTCCAAGTGTTGGGATTACAGATATTTACCACCGCACCTGACTTATGAAAAGAAGGGCTCATGTCAGCCACGCATTCTACCAACTGGACTATGTTCCCACCCTAGCCCCCCTTTTGTTTTGTTTGTTTGTTTGTTTGTTTTGTCTTGTTTTCTAAGCAGACTCTTGGTGTTTTCAGGTCATCCTCAGACTCACAATCCTCCTGCTGCAGTCTCTGGAATGCTGCATTGAAGGTGGGTACCACCACAACAGGTTGTGGAAGCCCATTTTTTTTTTTTTAACATAAAAGAAGATTATTTTGTATCTACTTCAGTGCTTCTAAATAATGTGCTTATATAGCAATTTTAGATTCCCATATAACCCACTGTTTTCTAACTTTGAAAGGTGACATTTCAGCTGGGTATGGTGGCACACAGGCCTGTAATTCCAGCGCTCTGGGAGGCAGAGGCAGGAAGTTCTCTTTGAGTTCAAGGCCAGCCTGTTCTACAGAGTGAGTCTAGGACAGCCGAAGTTACACAGAGAAATTCTGTCTCAAAAAAAATAAAACAAAACAAAATTAATTAATTAAAAAAAAAAAGAAAGGTGACAATTCCACCTTTGCCTCCCCTAAAATCCATGTCCCTTTAGGTTCATTTCATATTTTCCTGTTCAGTGGCATTTTGTTTTATTTTTTTGTGTTTTGTTCTTTGAGACAGGATTTCTCTGTGTAGTCTTGACTATCCTGGACTCGTTTTGTAGACCAGGCTGGCCTCAAACTCACAGCGGTCCACCTGCCTCTGCCTCCCAAGTGCTGGAATCAAAGGTGTGCGCCACCACCGCCCGGCTTGTTTTATTTTTATTTTGAGGCAAGGTTTTCCCCACAGTACTAGGGCTGGTCAGGAATATGTGTGTTCGTTTTGTGACCACAAGAGCTTTGTTGACAACTCAGGCAAGTGTAGTACTCGGGCTGCATGCTCTCCTTGCATAGCTTTCTGATTTCCCCAACTCTCTTCCTCTTCATTTTCTTGAAATATCTGTCCAGAAACTTCTGTCAACATTGTAGAACTGTTGCCTGGGCTGTGAAATTCATTTTATGTGCAGCTGTTTACAATGGCAGAAGACACAAGCACAGCATAAAGAGCTCCCCTGCTTGTCCTGCAGACCCCCCATGAAGCTCCAGCTGCTGCCCCATGATGTCTCTTAGAGACAGGAACCAAACATCGGGAGCTGCTAGGTCTCTCTTGTCACCTCCTGCCCAGGATGGTTCCTAGGTGTTTGCCTTGGGTTCCACACCCCTGATGTCTGAGAAGATGACAGAGCAGTCATGGGTAGAACATCCTCATGTGATTATGCCTGGATTCTGGTTCTGACAGTAGGGTCCCTGAGGCCATTCGTTCTTGTGTTCTATTGGTGAGTAGGGGAGTCCTGGTATTGATTCCTTTGTGTATGTGTGTGTATGCACACACACACACGTGTGTTCAGATACTCACACTCTGTGTGGAGGCCAGAGGAGGACAGTAGACGACCTCCTCTATCACTCTGTCATATTCCTCTGAGGCGTTGTCTGTCACTGAATCTGAAGCTAGGCTGGCAATGAGTAAGCACCCAGAATCCTCCTGTCTTTACCTTGAACAGCTCTGGGGTCACAGGCTGCGCACTGCTATGCCCAGCATTTTATGTGGGTACTGGGATTTAAACTTAGGTCCTCACCATTTGCACAGCATGTGCTCTCACCCACTGAACCATCTCTCCGGCCTCCTGATGTTGACTCCTTCATGGCAGTAGTGTTGAGCAATGCTGTTGACTTGGCGCCTTTGTCCAGCTCTCTGTTGCCAAATCGTGTGTTACTTTTAAAGCAGTAAGTAGGTATGTGGAGATAATTTAGCATCAAGCAAATATCCTGTGGCTACTGTTGCTTCTAGTATCCATAGATGTTTCTTACATGAAATAACTACCATGATAGTTGCCAAAGGGGGTTTTCCTCTTTTACTACATGGCACCAACAATAAGAAAGATCTTTCTCTTCATTCATCAGTTCGCTTATCTATAGCAGCGTGGATTTACTGTATCCAAGGCATTATAATCCATTGCTGTTATTACTACTGCTGCTATTTCAAAGATTTGTTTTTCACTTTATGTCTATAGGTGTTCGCCTGCATGTATGTGTATGTGCCACATGTGTCCAGAACCCAGGAGAGGGTTTCTAATCCCTTGGAACTGGAGTTATAGGCATGGGTGCTGGGAACTGACCCCAAGTCCTCTGCGAGAGCAGCCAGTGCTCTTAAACTCTGAGCCATCTCTCCAGCCCAGCTTATTTTCATCTTCAAATTACCTCAGAAAGTCTCTGCCCGCTGGCTTCTGCATCCCCTCCATGTCCCCTTTATTAGTTGAGCACTTCCCTGCTTCTGGACATGACAAAATGTTCCAGGTTTGGTCTGGTGCTCCCTTGGGCTCAACACCAGGGTTAGTTAACCCTTACCCCCGCCCCCGCCCCAAACCACACGTTCTCATCGATAGTCTCAAGCCCAAGTCCTGCCTCGGTTTCTCCTTTTCCACATCTACACCTTCTGCCTCAAAGAGTGATCTAAACCCTTTCCCCATGATGTTCTTTCCCTATGGAACACCCCGACATAAGCCCATCTCTGACCCTGACATCCAACCACTGGATGTGTGGAACCTCGGCCACACAGACGCAACCACGACCTTCCTCAGGCTATCTAATGATCTCATTTGGGTTATCTGAGGGAGAGAGGGAAGGCGCAGGCATGCCTGTTGTTCATAGAGTTAGAGGATTTCTGGGAATTTCTGGAATGTTCTGTTCGTCTCTTCCTCCTTTTTCGTTGTTGTTGCTGAAGGGGAACGGGATAAAGATGCAGGAAGAACTGACATGGACCCAGTCCTGTCTCCCCACAGCCCTCAAATGCTTTGCCAACTCCCCTCATGCATTCTCTTGAAGATTTTACAAAATGAAGACTATTAGATGTTAGGATGGATATTAGGATCGGTTTTGGTTTGTTGTTGTTGTTGTTGTTTGAAACAGTTTCTCTGTGTAGCACTGGCTGTCCTGAACTCACTTTGTAGACCAGGCTGGCCTTGAACTCACAGTGATCCGCCTGCCTCTGTCTCCCAAGTGCTGGGATTAAAGGCGTGCGCCACCACTTTCTGGCTAATGGATCAGTTCTGTAAGCTCACTGTGCTCAGGGCATTTTGGTATAATCTCTTGCATGCCCTCAGCCAAGGTGGCCGTTGGTGCGCAGTGTGACTCACAGTGTTGCCTCCTTCCACACCCGGAGTGGCTCTGCTCAGGGGGATGATGTGGGCAAGAACCTGACAGGGCTGAGCTTTAGCTTCTTGACTGAGAAGGGGAGGCTGGGCTCTGAGTCCCTGAGTCTCAGTCACCACCCTGGGGGAGCACCTGCCTTTCTTCCAGAGAAACAGGTCACTGGGTTGCTAGGGACTGGGCCTGCAGCCAAAGGGAAGCCAGAGACAATGAAAGAGTCACCGGCTGGCTAGGGCAGATTGTGCAACTTCCTACAAGGCCTGCACACAGGACTTTGGCCCCAGAACCTTGAGCTCCTGGTATCCCTTCCCCCTTCCCCTGGGACCTCAGCCACCAGTTCTCTGAGGTGGCAATAGGGGTGGGTGTGGGTGGACCAGGATGCTCCCTCAGTCCCAAGGGCAGCAAGATGGCTCCACAGAGCCACCAAGAAGGGGTCAAAATGCATGGCTCTGAGGTACTAAGAGGGAGCCAGTGAAGGAGGCTGAGGCAGAGGGGGAGTGTGCATTGGCGAATCCAGCTTAGGACTCAAAACCAACAAGGTTTGGGGAGCATTCTGTGTGTTCATGTGATGGTGTGAGCTGTATCGATGCTTAGATAGGGCTACTTGTGACTCAGAGGGAGACACGGGAGAGAAGCTGTGCATGGTCAAGGTCACCCACATGGGAATGACACCCAAAGGCTGTGCTGTGCTCTGTATATACACTTGGGTAAACACGGAGGTCTGCAGGGTGTGACATGTGTCCTTGCATATGAAGACACCTTGGTAAACTGTTGTATATCGCTGTATGTTTGTTGTTCTTGGCTTGGTGATGAGACACAGTACAGTTAATGCATATTGAGATCACATATATGATTATGGGTCTGTAAGCTATAAGCATGTCACTGTATGTGTGAGTAACAGGGATGCACACATATATGTGTATGCTTACATATATGTAAGCCCCAGTGGTGAGCCTATAGTCTCTGGCTGGCTGGTAAACACACATGACCCGATTCATGTGACCATGTACAATACATACATGCTGCCATAGTTGCCTAGGTAGGTTACATGTTCTTGGGCTCTAGTTCAACCTGTATCACCTCCCTCAGTCCTCACAAGCTGGTACAGTTCTACTCTGAGCCTCAGTTTACCCCTGTGTTACACAGGGGACAACGTTTCCAGGTTTTTTCTGACCTTGTGGCTAAAATGGCCTCTGCCAGGGCTCTGGCCAGACAGAAAGGAGCAGAGAAGCCAGTTGCAGGATGTCGGTAAGCAGCCCCTGGAGTCGCCGCTGCAAGACAGGAAAGCCACTCTCTGCTGAGAACGGACTTGTCCGAGCATCTGCTCCCTTGGGAGCACAGAATCTACCTCACTCCCTCTGGGGCTGGTTCTCAAGTCTTTGTCTGAGTCCCAGAACAATGTGGAAAGGGAAGAGGTGGCTGGTTGGATAAGTGATGCTCTGCTCTTTCCTGTGCTGTCCTGTCTCCCCTCACCGGCTTTGGGTCTTGAAGAAGTGAAGTGTGTGGCCCTCTCCCTCCCTGTCCCACAATGAGCCACAGCAGCAGGATTGCCTGGGAGCAAGTGTGCCACAAAAGCTTCCAGGACCTAGAGCCTCCTCCTCTCCATAGATGACAGGACCTCTGAGCCTCTGCCTCTCCAGGGTAGACTGGGGGTGCAGAAGAGGGAATTCATTCACAGGCAGAAAGAAAACACCCATCGCCCACTGCAAAAATCAGAGCGGGGGGGGGGGGGGGGGGTGGGGGGGGGGACTGAAGTGGGACTGAGTTCAGGCGACCGGTTACCAGGGGGAGAAGGGCTGAAAAGCCAACAACAACAACAAACCCAAAACAAACAAAAAAAGAAAGAAAGAAATTGCTTCCACTCCAGAGATAGATGTAAAGGGATTGGGGACTTCTTGCGGCAGTCTGACATTGCTGACAGGGGCCACATGTGGACCTGCAACTGCAGGTGGGTGGGTGGTTCTGTAAATGCTGAAGCCAGAGAGAGCAGCTGCTGCTAGGAAAATGGCTCCACCATACCTGTCCTTTCAGTAAAGAGGGTGGGCAGTAGAACTGGAGAGAGATTCAAACTTCTCCCCTTCTCTCGCCCACACCCCAATCTCCTGCCCATTGGCCCAACACAGCAAGACCCTAGCTGGGGAAGGAGCCTGGGAAATCAATTTGCAGGAAACGAGCAGACCCGCAGGCCAACAACCAGGCAGCACCCTGCTCACTTGCCCATGATGCATTTCACAGAGCCAAAGAACATTCTGGAAAAGCAAAAAAACAAAAAATGAACAAACAAAAAACGCATGGCAGTACCCCAGGCCTCTGAATATGGCTGACTTCTGATAAGAGCTCGGGGTGGAACACCCCCTTTCCAGGCCTCGTACCCCCTGTGTAATGTTCATGGCATCATCACCATCATCGCACAACTAACTCAGCCCAGGCTCCCTCTCTCTACTGCAGTTCAGGACTCAGGGGGGCAATAGGAAGCCAAGGCCCACCTCCGAAGACAACAGAGGGCAAGCTCTCTCTCTCTCTCTCTCTCTCTCTCTCTCTCTCTCTCTCACACACACACACACACACACACACACACACACACACACACACACACACACGAATGCTCCCAAGCTCCAAGCCTGGAAGAAAGGGCATCGAACTTGTGGTGAGATGTTGTGTGTGTTTGTGTGTGTATGTGCGGTGGGGGCGGTGGATAGCGGAGGGGTAGCCTTTGGGTAAAATTCTGAGAAGGGGAGGGTTCTGAATTGTGTCACAACAAAGTGAATGACATCACATGGTTGGAGAATGTGTAAAGAGGAAGCCAAGGGCAGGAGTGGAGGAAGCTAAATTTGCTATGTTAATATTCAGTCTCCAAAAGAAAACATTAATCGTTTATGACTCCCACTGCCCTCCTAAAGCCCCACCCCCACCCCCCCGCCTTAATACTGGAGATGAAGCTTGAACTCCAGCTGTTGGCTCTTCACACTGACTCCAGAGGCAGAAAGAGCCTTCCCTGCCTTCCTTTCCCTGCCAAGGACTCCCTTTGTAAAATTTGTATACTTTTGTAAACCCTCAAAGACAAGAAAAGTAGCCAGGCCCTGGCCTGAGGAGCTCTAGCAGCCAGGCACGTCCCGAGACATCTCTTAACTGTCATAACATGTTTTCAGCCTCTGTAACTGTCACAAAGGTCATCTCCAGTCCCTCAACATGACCTATCCTAGATTATGCTAATTTTAGGTGAAAAAAAAAATCTGTAGAAACCCCACCAATCCCTGCACAGGAAAACCCACCAATCCCTGAGCTCCCCCAAGCTCAGGACTTGAAATCCCACCAATCCTCGCCCTGGAAATCTCTGCCCTAGAAAACTCTGCTCCCTAACTGTGTCTGCTCAGTTCCCTGCTGTCCTCTCCTAGGAGTAGAGGCAGCCAAGCGTGGATTCATTCCTCCACACTCTGGACCCTCCCAATAAATCTCTTTTGTGAGACTTGTTGCCTGGTATGTGACTCTCATCAGAAGAAGCTAAGAAGTGGAGCAGGGCTGAGGCTTCTGAGCGCCTCAGCTCAGCTGGGGGTACCCTCCCTCTCTCCCCCTGGGAGCTGCCATGCCTCTGCTGAGGAGGCCTCCTCTCTGAGCTGTGTAGTTCCTGAGCTTCCCCGGACACCTTTCCATGCAGGCAGGAAGGCCAGCACAAGGCACACTGAAACCACAAATGCTCTGCATTAAGTAGTGGCCTTCCAGTTCTCAGAAGAGGAAGTAGAGGGCAAGGAGATGATGGGAAGTCGAGTGGAGGTCTGAGAAACTGCAGCCAGAGGGGGGCCTTCTAAAGCAAGACGTTCCCTGAAGCACACACCCTGACCCTACCTTGCCTACATCGGGTTATTACTGCCAGGTGGCCAGCATGCGCCAGACCCTGTGCCCTGTCACGTGGCCCCTGAGACCTGCCCCCAAGGCTCCAGCTGTCCCTCCTGAACACAACGTCCAGCTTCTGTCCTCTCAATACCACTTCAGACACGTGGGACAAGAAAGCGTCTCACTCACATTCACTTCTCGAACTGGTGAGCCCAATGTCCGTGGAGGACTGGGAGGCGACTTCCGGGCTTCCCCATCCCTCAGGCGCTTCTTCCTGCCTAGCCGCTTTTGGCACCAAACCCTCCCAGACGACCCCATGACTCACACTCAGCAGCACACTTTCACTTCCTCCTCTGGAGGAGGCCTTTGACCTGCTGCCACTGCAGAGTTCTCAGTAGCCTCAAAGGCCTCAAGGGGCAGCTCAGGCCCTGTTGAGGGGAGGAGGCTTAGACCTGAGGGCCCAGGAACTCACTTCTGTTGCAAAGCATGACAGGAGGGTCTCTGGGGCTCCTAGTGAGACAACATTGCCCACGCTAAACCCTCTCCATGCGGTAAGCAGCCCTCAGCAGGTAGGCAGGAAGCTGGGGCTGGAATTGAGTCTTTTACACTCCCAGATGGTGGTTAAAGACACCCACCTGCATTCGTTCCTTTCCTCATTAACAAGTCTCTCCTGGTTCTATGTACAAAGAGCTCATAGTCCATGGTGAGAGGCAGGGCCAGGGAGCAGGGCATCAGCAGGAAACGTTACCATCATGAGACTAGGGAACAGGGAGGGGGCCTTGGAGAGGGTGGGGCAGGGGCAGGCAGTATGCTGCCTGTCACAGTGTGCCACCAGGTCAGACATCAGGCTTGGGAAGCATGAAGCACTTTAATTTTGAAAGGCTCTTCCTATCCCACCCCCCAGGATCGTTCTCTGACTCCAAACATATCCTCATCCTGTCAGCCTTCAAAGTACTGGGATTATAAGAATGCACCAACATGGCTGCCTCAAAAGGAGTTCTTTTTCTGAAATAGAATATAAAACTGTATTCAAGTGTGAGCACAGTGGCTGGCGAGATGGCTCAGCAGTTAAGATTTGCCACTGTTAGCCAGCCATGGTGGCGCATGCCTACGATCCCAGCACTGTAGGAGGCCAAGGCAGGAGGATCTCTGTGAGTTAGAGGCCAGGCTCATCTACAAAGTGAGTCCAGGACAGCCAAGGCTACACAGAGAAACCTTGACTCAAAAATAAATAAATAAATAAATAAATAAATAAATAAAAAGATTTGTCACTCTTGCAGAGGACCTGAGTTCAGTTCCTAGTACCCATGATAGGCCATTCACACACGCCTGTAACTCAAATTCCAGGGGAACAGCGTCACTCTTCTGGCCACATGGGCAGCTGTACTCACATGAGCAACCTCTGCACAGACACACACACATAGACATCATTAAAAAATTAAAGCAAAATTTTAAAAGTATCAGTGTCAGGGCTGGGGATATTCAGTGGCAATGTTTGCTTAGCATGTTTGAGTCCACAACACTACAAAAAGTTATTTAGAGGAAGAATAGAAAACCCAAAACAGCCATATATACCCTCTCGAGCTGGGCATGGTGGCGCATGCCTTTAATCCCAGCACTTGGGAGGCAGAGGCAGAGGGATTGCTGTGAGTTCCAGGCCAGCCTGGTCTACAAAGCGAGTCCAGGACAGCCAAACAAAAACAAAAAACAAACAAACAAACAAACAAACTCAAAACAGTACAAAAGCCTGAAAAGCCTGTGCATACTTTAGTGATGTCTTCACACATTTGCCAGAAATATTTACAAAGAAATGTTTCCTTGTTTCAACTGGGCTTCTCTTCTTTAGAACATTCTGTAGCTCCCTGCTACCCCAGGGGTGCCTCATCAATAACAACAGCAGAGCCCTCTTGTTGCAGGCAGGTGGCCTAGCTCTGAGGGTACGGCCCACGCTCTAGTTGAACAGGACTGTGCCTGGCTGGATATCTTAGCTGTGCAGGTATGTGGGCTACACTCTCTCATCGGTCACTTATTGACTGACTGTGGAACCACGAAGAGAAGTTAGCCATTGTCTCTGAGCCTTGGCTTGCTCACCTGTAAAATAAATCAATGGATCGGGTCCCAGTATTGTGTTTCTGTAAAAATTCAATGACATCATCCATGTGGAGCATCGCTGGCTCCCTGTAAACATGAGGCAGCCAAGACTCACCAACTGCCACAGTAAACACTAGCAGTGTCGATAACGGTCTGTGGTTGCCTAATCCAGCCTCTGTGTGCATCTGTGTGTGCTCACACATGTGTGTGTGCATGTGCACATATGTGCATGTGTCTGTGTGTGTACTCATGATAGCATGTGTGCATGTGTGGGTGCATGTGTGCAGAGTGTGTGTGTGTGTGTGCAGCAGATGGCCAGGAAAGACTTCATAGAAGCAATCTTGGTGTTGTATCTTAAAGGAGTATCTGGAGGACAAAGGTGTGCTTTGAGGACAGAAAGAAACAGGGCCAAGAACGTGAACCCAAGCTCTCAGGTCTTCTGGCTCCAGGTTTTGAGCTGCAGCTTTGCAGGGTCTGCTGTGCCCCAGCTTGTCTTTGAGGTGCAGGCTGCATTTTCCACCTCTCACTGTTCTGCCCACTCCGGTTTCCGGGCTCCACTTCCTTCCCCTTTACAAACCACAGAGGCCTTTCAGAGGAAGCCACTTCTTATTTTAGCTAAATCCCTGGACAACCCCACCCAGGTGCCCTACCCCCAGGATCTTAGAGACCTGACTCACTCTTCGAGCCACAACACAAAGCCCTTAAGGGTGAGAGGCTGCCTCTCCCCAGGGCAGCCATCAGTACCCAGTTCTTGGCTGGATCAGGAGGCCTGGCCATGCAGCTGGGAGATCTGGGTTCAAGTCCAACCCTGACACCCACTGTGTGATCTGTCTTAAGTTTCTCCATTCTTCCAGGCCCCATGTCCCTATCTGTGCAAAGGGACCTGACACTAGCAGAGCCTGGGGCTGTAGGAGGTATCTGCCACTGCCTGGCTTCCATGGTGCCCTAGCTATAGTGTGATGCGTAAGAGTCTCCAATCTTTTAAATAACCCCTCTCTCTCTCTCTCCCTCCCTCTCTCTCTCTCTCTCTCTCTCTCTCTCTCTCTCGCCTCTCTCTCTCTCTCCTGTTTTTTTAAAGACAGGGTTTCTCTGTGTAGTCTTGGCTGTCCTGGATCTCGGCGATCTGCCTGCCTCTCCCTCCCAAATGCTGGGGTTAAAGGCGTGCATCTCTGCCATCTGTGAGTTTCCAACTTTTTGATGTTACAAAGTTCACAACTGAGAACCATACAATCAAGTCACACACACACACACACACACACACACACACACATACACACACATACACACCTATGCACTGGAAGATTCTTGAGGCTTGAACCTGTTCCAGATTTCCATGGCAAATGTATCTCAAATGCGTCCAGAGACAGTGGGGAAACCGAGGCTCAGGGAGCAGAGAGCACAAGCCTCACTCTCGGATGTGGTGCGTGGCGGGCTTGGGTGTGGAGTAGGTCAAGGATGTCTTTCTACCCTGAGTAATCTTGGCAGCCATGCTTAGGGGGGTGAGCACTGATGAGGACAGCAGAGATGAAGATCCAGAGACATGGAGAGAGATGACAGCTGGAGAGATGAAAGATGGACAGGCAGACATGCCAAAGGTGGGGTGCAGATAGAGAGAAGGCTGGGGCCTGGGGCTCAAATACTGGAGGACAGACCTGGGTGCAGTCTTGACTCCGCCTCCTCTGCCAGGTGTCACTTAGTTCTGGTTCTGTTGTAGGGCTGCCGTGTAAACACACCAACCCACTACTCCCTCCCAGCAACATGGAGGCTAGGCACTGTCATCACCCCATATCCCAGATGGAACAACTGAGGCACAGCCTCCATGCTGAGCAGCTGTGAGGAGCCCAGAGCTGGTGGGGACAGCGATACCCACACCTACAGTTACTGTAACACCAGCTGACTGCCAAGAAGTGTCACATGTGGAGCCCATAGGAAGTCTCTAGGAAGGGAGGAAGGAGTTCAGAAGGTGAGGCATAAGAGGTGGGGTTTGGGGGCGGAGTTCCAGATTGACTGGAAGTCAAGGCAGAGGGTCCAGCATATGAAAGCCTTGGGGTAGGGAGGTTGGTAGGATAGGGAGAGGAGCCAGGATTCTGCAGGTATGGGCTATGTGTCTGAAACTCTCACTCGTGTCCATGTGTCTGTCTCTCCTATCCCCCACCTATTCGTGAGCCCATACCCTCAACAAGGGCAGGGATCCATGACTGTTTATGTGTGGCCCACGGCCTTGATCCATCCCTGGGTCCCAAGCCCTCCAATGGGCTACATCCTCTTCAAAGGACGTCTTCTTAACTTGGCCCTCACTCTTCCACTTGCTTGCTTGGTTTCCCATGTCACCAGGGAGCATGCTCAGTCTCATGCAGGGTCCATCTAGAAAGATAGGGCGGGGAAGGAGTGAGGAAGGGAAAGGCGGGGGTCAGGGGTCGGGAGGAGGAATGGGGCGAGAGGAAGAAAAATGCTCCATACTTAGTACCCAATGCCTATGAGCTGCTTTTCATGTAGCAAACCCGTTCATCTTCCCAGGAGCCTTGTGAGATAAACGCTTCTCATATGAACTCACTTTACAGATGAGGAAACTGAGGCACCAAGAGGCCCACCCAAGGTCCTGTAGCTAATAAGAGGCAGTGTATTCTCCAAGCCTGTCATATAGACTCTGGGCTTCATTGTGCAAGGGAAAGGGGTGCAAGAGGGTTTGGCTTGATATAGAACACACGGTAGGGGCTGCAAGGAGGCAAGTGAGCTTAGGCAGATGTGCCCGAACACAGTGCAGACCAGCATGCTGTCCATATACCCACACATGTGCTGTAGACTCTGCACACATATGTGTATGCATAGCTAATGCACATGTGTGCACACAATGTGCACATGTGTTCATGCCTGTCACACTCATGGATGTGTATCTACCAGCTTACACACACACACACACACACACACACACACACACACACACACACACACACCAGGTATATTTTCAGTCATACAGGCCTCTTTACCCAAGGGTGCACACACAGGCACTCACATTCAGAGGGCCTCATGCACAGTGCCACTACAAATACAAATTGGTGGCCCGTTTGAATTCTTTGCTTAAAGAAAACTTGTGACTGCATTAAAAATGTAGGGCACATTGGCCAAATAATTAAAGCGAGGAGTGAGGCAGTGGGACTTCCCGCAGCTCTCTCGGGGCCGCCTGAGCTGGGCTGTGCACGGCAAGGCTTTGTCCTATATATCTGAAGAAGAGGCACTTTATTACAGTAATTTATCACCCCCATAAATGTGGCTCCTCGGAAACGCAGAATAATTTGGGAAGAAATATGTTTTAAAAATTAAAAATGCAGTCAGTGTGCCCCCATCAGGTCTGCGGGGAGGCATCTCCGCAGCTCCGGTAACTGCCCGCACAGCTTTAATACCTACAACTTCCATTATTTAAAGTGTGATTATATTTTTCCTGCTTGGAGCTTTGTCAGCTATAAATAAAAGATAAGGGTGAATTGTTGCGGGGCCTAGTAAGCACTTCCATTATTGGTACTTAAGGGGGCTTTGGGGACAGAGGGAACTGGCCGGGGTGGGAGCACGGGGAGGCCTGGGAGTGGGCTAATGGTGGGGTGGGCCTCTGCTCTAGCTGTGTTTTCTCACGCTCCCAGGGTGGCAAGACTCCCAAGAGCTTCTTTGGCTCCTTTGCCTTCATCCTGCCTAGAGCATCATGGGAGCCACCACAGAGGTTGCTGCCTCAAGGAAGTGGCTTCCACCGGGATCCCACCTCCCTAGGGACTCCAGAGTCACAGGGGCCACCAGGAGAAGAGGGTCCTCCTATAAGAGAAAGGAATCGGCCACCCGAGGCCTTTGCTTTCCCACAGCCAGCTGCTTTCAAGCAGTTGCAGGCATGTGCCAGGTAAGGAAGGGACTCAGGACACAGGGTGGCTGCAGCAGCTCCTGTCCCACCTCAGAGTTGCTCCAATGACAACTCTGCCTGGGAAGGAAAATATTTCTGTTCTAGAATAACCACTTTGGGAACCACATCTGCTTGGTTGCCCAAGGGAGCCAAGAACCAAAATGAGGTAGTATGAGAGGAATCTCGTCCCGTGTTTGTCCCCAGCTCACGTCTCCAAATAGGAAGTTTTCATCGGTTCTCAGAGAGGTGGCCTTGGCCACACGGCTGTGTGTTTCCACTTGCTCAAGCTTCAGCTCGCTCGTCTATAATTTGGGATAGCAGTGCTGGATCTCAGGGCTGTCACAGCAATTAAGCACAACCAACCTCCATGGTCGGTGTGTTGGGCCTGCCTCTGGCTCTCTACTCTGTAACGTTGGTGAAATCAAGTGAGATAGGATTACACACTCTCCAGTGACTTAGAAATTCATGCTCACTCACAAGGCCGCATAGATGTTTGAAATGGCTTTCTTCAGAACTGGCAAATCTTGAAAGCAATCAAGATATCTCTCAATGGGGACTGGATAAACGTACTGTGGGCCAACCAGACAGCAGAATGCTGCTCATCAGTTAAAAAACAAAAAACAAATGAGCCACAGGAGTGGCGAGTTCATGTTTACCATACATGCAATTCCAGCTTGAGACTCAGACAGCAGAGATGGCTGCATAACTGAGGATGCAGTTAATGCTGTGTACTTAGAGATGCTGAAGTAAGGTACTAGGCAGAGGGCTCAGTCGGTGTGCTCTATGCATGTAGGGCTCTGGTCAGGTATGGGGACCTGAGTCTAGCCCTAGCACTCATGTAAAAGCTGAATGGAGGCATGAACTTGGAATCCCAGTGCTGGGGAAGTAGAGTCAGACAGATCGCGAAGACCTACCGGCTGGCCAAGTTTAGCTGACTCAGCGAACCCCAGATCCTGCAAATACAAGAGCTAGTTTTTTTTCTTTTTTTTTTTTTTATTTTTTTTATTAATTTATTCTTGTTACATCTCAATATTTATCTCATCCCTTGTATCCTCCCATTCTTCCCTCCCCCCCCCCCATTTTCCCATTATTCCCCTCCCCTATCAAGTCTCTTCTTGGCAACCTGCTGTCCTTCCTCTGAGTGCCACCAGGTCTCCCCCTCCAGGGGACATGGTCAAATGTGAGGCACCAGAGTACGTGAGTAAGTCATATCCCACTCTCCACTCAACTGTGGAGAATGACCTGACCATTGGCTAGGTCTAATATCCAAAATATATAAAGAACTCAAGAAATTAAACACCACCAAACCAAATAACCCAATTGAGAAATGGGGCTTGGAACTAAACAGAGAATTCTCAACAGAGGAATATCAAATGGCTGAGAAACACTTAAAGAAATGCTCAACCTCCTTAGTCATCAGCAAATCAAAACAACTCTGAGATTCCATCTTACACCCATCAGAATGGCTAAGATCAAAAATTCAAGTGACACCACATGCTGGCGAGGATGTGGGGAGAGAGGAACACTCCTTCATTGCTGGTGGGAATGCAAACTAGTAAGAGCTAGTTTTTAATTATTAACTTGTCACAAGCCAGCATCATCTGAGAAGACAACTTCAGTTGAGGAATTATCTAGATCAGGTTGGCCTGTGGATATGCTTGTGATTTGTCTTGACTGACAATTAGTGTAGGAAGACCCAGTCCACTGTGGGCATCACCATTTCCTAGGTTGAGAGCTCTGGACTTTATAAAAGGAAATAAGCAGAGAGCAAGCAGGCAGCATAGATGTATTTGTCTGTCTGTGTTCTCGATTGTGGATATGACATGATCCTGCCTTAACTTTCCCTCAGTGATAGACTCAGACTGGAGCTACAAGCCAAACAACCCTTTTTTTTTTTTTTTTTTTTTTTTTTTTTTTTTTTTTAATGTGTGGATAGGCCATAGGCTAACCTGATCATCAGATGCTGCCCACCTTACTTTTTTGAGGTAGGGTCTCTCCCTGGGACCTAGGGCTTGTGGATTATTTTGCATATGAGTGCTTTATCTGCAGGAGGGTATCAGATTACATTAGATGGTTGTGAGCCACCATGTGGTTGCTGAGAATTGAACTCAGGACCTCTGGAAGAGCAGGTGGTGCTCTTAACCACTGAGCCATCTCTCCAGCCCCCAAACAACCCTTTTTCTCCCTTAAGCTGATTATTGTTGTCAGGGAACCTGTCTCAGATGACAAACTCCAGCCTCTACACATGTGCACACACACAGGAACATGTATACACATACACAAGGAATGATTACAACAGGAAATTTGCTTGTGCATAGTATATAATATATAATCATGTAATAGATGGCATTATTATAGTAATAGAAATTAAGCCATGAAAAGACATGGAGGAAGCACAAATGCAAATTACTAATTGAAATAGGTAGGCCTGAAAAGGCTCTAATTCTCTAATTCCAACTTTATGAAATCCTGTAAGAGACAAAACTGTAGTGACAGCAAAGTAGTCCATGACTGTCGGAGGTAGAGCCCAAGGGATTTGGGGCAGTGAATCTGCTTTACATGGTGCTCTGATGACTGCTACATACCATTGGGGGTTACTAAAAATGAATACATTAAATTTGTGTTCATTAGCCATTATATGTCTTAGTTACACATAGAACACGCAACCTGGTGAGTGGATCGCATGCAAACGGCCGGCTTTAGTTGATGAGCGTTCCCAGCTGAAGCAAATGTAATATTTAGTCATAGATTAGGCAGTGTGGTGGCAGCTCCGGGAGTGCATAGGCTATGTACCTCTTGGCTCTTGTCCTGTAAACCTAAAGCTGTTCTAAAAATCATCTCTAAGAACTTGAGATTAACATGCCTTGGGGCCACTGAGGCAGGTTCATATGTAAAAGTGCCTGCCATGTGAAGGAGAGATAAACATGTTTTCTGTTTAGATCACAAGGGTGGGATGAGAAAAAGACTTGTGAGAGAGAGCAGGTGATGTTTATCCCCTTAGAAGTTGAACCACCGTGTGGGGGAGATTGGTTGTTAACCAGCTGAAAAACATCTTTGAACGAATTCAGAGAGGAAATATAAATGTGAGCCAAAAACAGGAGGCGGTGCCTTTGGAGACTTGGGATAGTTTTGGCTGTTCATTGCTCCACTTCGAGACACTCCTAGAGAGAACAGCTTGAGGGAAGGCTTCGGGGCTCTGGACTCTGGCTGAGGCTCCAGGTTCCAGCAGAAGAAATCCTGCTGATTATGCCAGGAGAATCGTTCCTTGGAACTGATATCCTTACGGTTTCATTATTGTATTCTTTAATCTCCTTTTCCTATTGTTTAGGTTAGTCGGGTTATAAGTGAGGTACTCTTGGTTAATAACTTCGTAATAGAATATTATTGTTAAGAAAATTGAGCCTACAGCCATGCAAGCCTAGGGACTAGAACTTAATCCCTGATCATATGGAGGTGGAAGGAGAGAACTGACTCCATAAAGCTGTCCTCAGACCTCCCCAGATGTACCATGACACCCCGAATGTGCACACCCACAATGATTAAAAGAAAACCTTCCTTCTTTAAAACAAACTAAACAAAACCTGTTGTCTGTGTGTCTGTATAGTCTATGTATGTGTACATATTCCTCTGTGTGTGTGTGTGTCTGTGTGTGTGTGTGCATCTGAGGGCCAGAGGTTGATGATGAGTGTCTTACTCAGTCACTTTCCATTATTATTATTATTATTATGATTATTATTACTACTACTACTATTGGTTTTTTGAGACAGGGTTTTTCTGTATAGCCTTGACCATCCTGGACTCACTCTGTAGACCAGGCTGGATCCAAATTCACAGAGATCCACCTGCCTCCACATCCCTGAGTGCTGGAATTAAAGATATACATCATCATGTCTGGCTTCCATCTTATTTTTCAAGGCAAGATCTCTCACTGAACCTGGAGCTCATTAACTTGACAAGGCTGGCAGACCAGTGAGAAGTGTGGCAAGAACCTCTCTCTCTTCCCAGACAGATTACAGGCACACACTGTGCCACTGTGCCTGGTTTTATTTTACATGGCCATTGGGGCTCCTAACTCTCTTTCTCATGCTTGTGTCAAAGGCACCGTACCAACTGAACCGTTTCCCCAGCTCTAAAAACTCCAAAATATCAACAATTAAGAAAGGCTAGATGGCTAGGCGTGGTGGCGCACACCTATAATCTCAGTACTCAGGAGGCAGAGGCAGGTGAGTTCGAGGCCAGCCTGGTCTACACAGCGAGTCCAAGACAGCCAATGCTAAACAGAGAAACCCTATCTCGGAAAAAAAAAAAAAAAAAAAAAAAAGAAGAAGAAGAAAGAAAGAAAGGCTAGCTGGAGTTCAGAACTGGACTTTCCCTCTGTTTACATGAGAACAGTTTGGAAGTTGGCTATCAGTCTGCTCTAACACCTGCCCTCTGCTTACGTGCCGGCATTACTATTTTTTATATTTTGTTGTTGTATTGTTTTGGTTTTTGTTTGGTTTGGTTTGGGTTTTTTGAGACAGAATTTGTTGGTTTTAAACAAAATCCCAAACATTTGATTTTTATCAATAAAGACTTAGGATCCAGATGCTGGGGTGAAAACCTGCTAGCTTAGAGAGACAGAGAAAGCACCCAGCTGACCTTCCTCCTCAGCCGATATCCCAGAAGGAAAAAGCCCCTTCTCCTGCTCCACAGTGTCTTAAAAACCCTTCAAACTGAATGTCCCTCCTTTCTACTTCCTGTGAGTTTCTTTAGCCTTCCTCTGGACTTCTCATATATATAATATATAAATATATAACATATAAAATATATTATATAAATATATATTAAATATATATATATTTAAACTATATTCACTCCCTGTTAACTAGTTGCTTGCTTCACCTCTTAACCTATGGTTGAATTTGTTTAATCTTGGTTACAGAAAGCTCTTGGATTAAAGGTGTATGCTAGGGCTGAGCCATACCACAACTAGAAACAGGTTTTTTTTTCCAGTACACAATCTCGGGTTCACAGTATGATCAAATATCCTGCAACAGGATATCTTTGTGTAGCCTTGGCTGTACCAGAACTAGCTCTGTAGACCAGGCTGCCTCAAACTCACAGAGATCTACCTACCTCTGCCTCCAGGGGTCTGGGATTAAAAGTGTGTGCCACCACCACCTGGATTTGCTTCTTTTGTTTTGTTTTGTTTAATCCTTCTAGGAAAATTATGGATTTCCCAAGATACTTTAAAAGCTTATATTTTTTAAATTATACTTTAAAAGACCAGAGTAAGTGGTATGGGGAGCAGTGACTTGCTGGAGTGGAGTGTGGGTGACTGTGGGCCCCTGACTGCATCTGTTCCCACCCCACAGTTAACTATACTGGACCACTAGAATTTAGTGATATAAACAATGTTGATGATTTAGCCCACGTGGAGCTGGTACCCGCTGGATCTACTTGTCATCAGGCTTGGCAAAGAGAGTGATGTATCCATAAAATATGATAAAGTGAGGGCTGAGCCAATCAGAGAGAGAGACAGAGAAAGTAAGGGAAGTGGGAGGACATGGGGCAGCTGGACTGTGTTTGCTAAAGAATTACAGCAATGGCAGCCCTTATGCAGGGGCAGATGTTGGTGAGGGCATCTCACAGAGTGGGTAACTGTGACCAGCTTAGGTCACACAGTTACTTGTGGTGGCCGAGAAAGGCTTCCCGCTCTTGGCTTCTTCCTGTCCCTTGCTCATGAATGAATTCATTTCCATTGAGTGTCAGGTGCTCTGAACAACGAGACCAAAGGCTCTCCTTCCTGTGCATACATGTGAGGTGACCCATCACTCACTGAGCATGTCTGCTGAAGACAAGCATATGCCATGATCAATGAAACCAGGCACCATCAATAGCCCTCATGGAATTCAGTATGTAGTGATTAACTACCTGTGGGATCTTGGGGTAGGGGTTCAACATCTCCATAGTTCTGTTCTCTTGTCTGTGAATTGGAGGACTAGAACAGCAGTCTCCTGACACGTTGTCAAGGTGAAATGATATAGCATGTGAAGTACAGAGGTGTTGTAAGATCACATGTTAGCCCCACTCCACCTCCACAGAGAAAGATTAAGACTTGCATATGTCAGGAAATCACCCAGCTTCTGGGCCCTCTAACTAGGTAACTTGGAGGCATGCGCGCGCATGTGTGTGTGTGTGTGTGTGTGTGTGTGTGTGTGTGTGTGTGTGTGTGTGTTGATCCTAGGTTGCACGGTTCTTTAGTGTGAACTTTGTAGATGTCAGTGTCATGTCACAATGTCAGAAGATTAGATGTGACTGGTAGTGCAACAGACCCACTCGTCAGCTTGGTTTCTGCCCTTGTGTCTGTTTCTCTCCTGGGCTGGGTATAGACTCTACGGTGCACTGAGCCACTGTAGTGGTCATTCTGGAAAGTGAAATTTGAAGGAGGCCACCTGACTAGGGAGCCCCAGGTTCCACGGGTCAGCTGCCAGAACTCAGAGCTTGTCTCCACTGCCTTTTCCACAGGTCTGCCCTCTCCCCATGACTTGACCTCTCACCCTTTGGGATATTGCCTGCCCCACCCCCCACTCCAGACTTTCCCTGGGAAACTCCAAGTGTCATCACCTTCTTCCTCCCAATTCTGTGGTTGAGGGACAGCCTTAGAACTTGCCTCGTGGTACTTGCCTTGTGGCTGCAGCAGAGCGACTTTCAATTTCTAGGAATCGACCCGGACAATCAGATAGGGTGAGGGCTGAGTCATTGACAGGGCCCCTTCTGTGCAGATTTCAATCAGGTCAGATGACGGCTGTGTGTGTTGGTGTGTGTGTGTGTGTGTGTGTGTGTGTGTAGGAGATGCAGAGGCCTCTGGTTCCACTTCCTCCCTGGGAGGCCCAGACCCTTCAATACTGTTTCTGTGTGAGATGGGAAGGAAGGGCTCACCCAGCAGATGCCAGCCCAGGCCAGCTGAACTGTACAAAATTAGGTCCTAAAATATCACAGCTCTGAGAACCCAGAATTTTGTTTTGCAGATGAGAAAACTACTTAATCAATAGACTTGTCTAACTCTCTTGGACAAGCCCCCGAAGTAGGTGGGCCTTGAACTTGGGGCTCCCCAAAGATCTCCACATAGCTCCCTGAGTAAATTCTCCTTTCCAAGTCCCCAGCCTCAGACACTGTCCTGAGGCTCCGATGACCATGGACAAAAGGGCAGGGGGACCACAGCTGGAATTCCAGTGCAAACCCATGTGTAAGCAGGTCCTGCTGGAGGTAGATGTCCTCTTTTGTGCTTCTGGATGGCTCTCAACATCGCCCTTATGTACAGCGTTGGTCGCCATGTCTGCCTCCCCTCTCTCTGATCTGCTAACAGCTGGTTAGACTAGAAACGGACCAGTCAGCTTCCTCCCGTGTGTCATGGGCATTGGGATGCAAAGATGCTGGGCCGCCTTCCTGGCTGCGTACTTGAAATGAGACACAGGGCTTGAACTGAGATGTCTGTATTTGGCCAGATGCAACTAGAACAGCAGAGAAATGTCCAGGTCCCAGAGAGGCCGAAGCAAGCTTATAAAGGAATGGGGCAGGACGTGAGATCACGGCACAGACAACCATAGAGGAGAATAAAAGACAGGAAGAAAGAATAAGGAACAGACAGGCAAGCAGGCTGGCATGTGTTCCTGTTCCAGAAAGAGATGAGAGATAGAGGTATAGAGGCAGAGAAGAAATAAAATAATAAGGGAAGGATAGAGGAGGAGTCAAATGCCATTAGTCTTTACTAGCAAATGACCCTGAATCAGCAAGTTCAACAGACCATGGATTGAATATTAAAAGAACAAAGAAAATCCCACATCTGTAGCGAACATGTATGGCTTTTTTCTCTCCATTATTTTGTTTTGTTTTGTTTCTGGGGCAAGGCTTTCTGCATAGCCCTAGCTGATTTGAAACTCACTTTGTAGACAAGGCTGGCTTTGAACTCGCAGAGATCCACCTGCCTCTGCCTCCTGAGTGCTGGGATTAAAGGCGTGCACCGCCACAGCCTGGCCATTATTTTCTAAGCCATGCAGCCTAACCATGCTGTACATGGAACCTACATTGTATGTGAGCAGACGTCTCGAGGTGATTTACAGTGTTCAGGAGGCTGGATACCATGGGCTGTGCCTATAATCCCAGCACTTGGGAGATACAGGCAGGAGAAATAGTTTGGGGTATCCAAGCTACATCTCGGGGTGGTGGTAGGACTTGGCACCATTCACATGGTGCAGTTTCACAAACATGTAAAATGCGAGAGGAAGGTAACTAGAGAGGCTTGCACTAAGGTTCCAGAAAGCCCCCGAGGCTAAGTCCCAGCACGGAGATCATAAGCAGACAGCTGTAACTTGTATTTGCCAAGAAAAGCTGCCTTTTCTGCACAATGGATTTTTTTTTTTATCTCTCACATCTTGAGTCAAGATAACTCCTTTCTCCCTTAAATTGTTTCTTGGTGGGGCTGATGGGACATGTGTACCTCCCTACCCCCAGCACCTCAGGTCCTGCCTCTCTCTGCCCAAGGCTATCATTAGCCACAGGGCTGTGTTCTCTTCTGGCTCAGGCAGGCTAACAATCCTGGGGAACCAGTGCCCCAGAAGTACCTCAGCCACTCAGCCTAGAGTCAGTGCGGTCCCACCAGGCCTCCCAATTTCCCAGAGCTCTCTGGATGACTTGAGCCCAAATTGCCCCTTGGCCCTCAGCACTCTAGTTGCCTCCTACCCCTACCCCCGGCCGCCATTTCTTGCTAACACCTCTTGGGATCAACACCAGCCACGCTCAGTTTCTCTCTGGAAAAACTTCATCAGTGACAGAGACAGAATGGATAGGGGCTGTCAGAAACACCATAGAAAGGAAATGTCAGAGTTCAGGGTTGATTTCAAAGAGACATGGCGGAGGGTATGCATTTCTAGAACGTGGACTCTGGGTCAGGATGTCTGCTGTTGAGTGACATCTCTGCTCTTACTAGGAACCAGGGGGTGACCTCTGCCTATTTCAGTGCTGCTGCTTCTTCTTGTTTTTTTTTTTTGTTTGTTTGTTTGTTTTTTTGTTTTTTAATGTGCATTGGTATTTAGCTTGCACGCATGTTTGTGTGCAGATGCCAAATCCCCTGGAACTGGGGTTACAGACAGTTTGGAGCTGCCATGTGGATGCTGGGAATTGAACCCAGATCCTCTGGAAGAGTAGCCTTGGCTGCCTGGAACTTGTTCTGTAGAGCAGACTCTGCCTCAGTATCTTCATTGGTAAGGTGGGGAACGCAGCAACAACTGCCATGTACGCTGTCCTGCAGATGGAGGCGGTGATGTGTGTGGAGAAGCCTAACCCACACGTGTTAGATAACCTCTCATCACCCTCAGAGACTCACACCCAGAACATTCCGCCAGAAACCTGAGAGCCCTCTGGATCCCACCCTGAACCCACCACTCCCCCACATTCTCCTGATGCCTGGTAGAGGGTCTTGCTCCTCTATCCCCATTTATGGCCCACACCTCGCTCTTTCCTGGTGCCAGCTGCAGAGCCCTCTGTGCCCTCCCACCCTCGGCCTCTACTCCAGAGGGGCCTCCCTTGCTTACTCCCTCAGCAAAGGCTGAAGTGTCCCCTATCGTGTAGCAGTCCTGTTCCTCACTGTCACAGCACAGAAGCCAGTGATGCATCTGAGCCACTAGGAACCGAATCCCTGTCCTTGTCATGGCCCATAAGGCCTTTTCTAGTCAGACCTACTGTCTCAGCATCACCTCACTTCTGATGACCGCTCTCCAGCTCCACTGGCTGCCTCCCGCTGCCTCAGGCCCTTTACTCATGCTGTGCCATCTGCTTGCACAGCCCTTCTGCCTCCCCTTAACTGAGTCCCTCTCATTTTCTAGGCCTAGCTCAGGGACATCCCTGATCCTCCTGCAGTCTAACATAGCTAGGTCTCCTTTGTTCTTCATCCATATCCTGTTTCTCCTTTTGAGATTTAATGAGGTCTGTAATTGCCTGTGCTGTTGGCTTGATTTTTATCTGACTCTCTAATCTTAAACACCATCTCCATAAGGACAGGCTCCTGACTGTTCTGCCTCCCACTTGACCTGCTTGTAGCCAGTACAGGGTCCCTGTGAATGAATGAATGGATGGATGGATGGATGGATGGATGGATGGATGGATGGGTGGGTAGATGGATGGGTGGATGGATGGGTGGGTGGATGGGTGGGTGGATGGGTGGGTGGATAGATGGATGGATGGATGGATGGATGGATGGATGGGTGGGTGGATAGATGGATGGATGTGTGGGTGGATAGATTGATGGATGGATGGATGGATGGATGGGTGGGTGGATGGATGGGTGGGTGGATAGGTGGGTGGATGGGTGGGTGGATGGGTGGGTGGATAGATGGATGGATGGATGGATGGGTGGATGGATGGGTGGGTGGGTGGATAGATGGATGGATGTGTGGGTGGATAGATTGATGGATGGATGGATGGATGGATGGATGGATGGATGGGTGGGTGGATGGATGGGTGGGTGGATGGGTGGGTGGATGGGTGGGTGGATGGGTGGGTGGATAGATGGATGGATGGATGGATGGGTGGATGGATGGGTGGGTGAGTGGATAGATGGATGGATGTGTGGGTGGATAGATTGATGGATGGATGGATGGATGGATGGATGGATGGGTGGGTGGATGGATGGGTGGGTGGATAGGTGGGTGGATGGGTGGGTGGATGGGTGGGTGGATAGATGGATGGATGGATGGATGGGTGGATGGATGGGTGGGTGGGTGGATGGGTGGGTGGATGGATGGATGGGTGGATGGATGGATGGATGGGTGGATGGGTGGGTGGGTGGGTGGGTGGATGGATGGATGGATGGATGGATGGATGAATGAATGAATGAACGAATGCCTGAAACTTGGTAGTCAGTAGACCATGATCCAAAGGCTGCTTTTGGATCCAAAGTCTACCCCTGGGGCCTAGACTCTTGGGGTGACACTGTTGCCACGGTGACAGGCTAGTCAGCATCCTACAAGTTTCTATCTCCCTGCCTCTTCACTTCAGAAAACAGACATGTCACCAAAGCCAAAGGCAACCACCCTCTTTCCCAGGATGGATCCAGGGCCCGTGTTTGGCTTCATGAAGATAGCAGAATCCTAATACAAGGGTCTGGTATTTATAGCACCTACTCCATCTATCTATGCATATGTTATACTGCGCTTTTGTGAATGGTCGGGAAAGACAACAAAAATACCTAGTAGGTAGCAAATACTTAATAAGTATTGATTTAATTAAGTAGTATTACCATAGAAACTATTAAAGTGTTGGATAAATAACCAGTAAGCCAATTCAGAGTTTAACAAGAAAAATTGAGCATTTGGGATCACAGAACAGCCTAGCTGGGGACCCACAGGGATAGAGAAGAGAGCAGCAACAAGTACATGGAGACTGGGAAACCAACCATGTCCTCCCTTTCAGCATCATGGAGGAATGAGAAAAACCGTTCTACAATGTGTCCCATGCGCAAGGCAGGGCTTGAAGTGCACATCCCAGGAGCCCCCCCTGATGTAGGTGGGCACAGAGGCTTGTGGCTGTGCCTTCTGCTGGGAAGTCAGGCCCCCACCAGGGCAAGAGTCTTACCCCTTAGCAGTTTCCTGCTACTATAACTTAATACCCAAGACTGGACAACTTATAAAGAACACGGGCTTATCTACTGCATAATAATGGTGCCTGGGAATCCCAAGAGCATGACACTGGCATCTGGTGAGGTGTTTTTGCCACTGGCTAACATGTAACATGTCCCATGGTAAGACAAGGCAAGCATGCCAGCTGTCTTCCTATTACAAGGCTGTCCTCGGGGACCCACCCTTATGACCTCATTTGATCCCAGTGGCTTCTGGAAGTCCCCATCTCCAGATACCATCATATGAAATGAAGGACCTATGTGACCTGGGTGCCTGGGTCTAGAGAACCATATAGCTAGATTCGTCCTGAAGAAGAGCTGGCTCAGCTGTGTGCAGAGTGTGGCTGAGGACTTTGAGAGTGGCTGTTAAGGCCTGAGGACTTTGAGCGAGCACTGAAAGCACAGACCAAGTGTGTGCTGCTAAACCAGCTCTCTCAGCCTGACCCAGAGCCCTCACTTTAAGCTTCTGCCGGTTCCCATGGTGTAAGTGTCCCACGACTCCTGTATTTATTCCAGAGGGGCATATGTCACTGGGTGCAAAGTTGGCATGAGAGTCAGCTTAACCATGGCTTACCAGGAAGCAACAGCCAGAACTGGTAAAAATGATGCATTGACTAGTGATGGCCTGAGGTAGCATGAAGGGAAGAGACAATAGCCCTGATGTGTTCCGGGAAGGACAAGGCACAAGCAAACATCTCCGTGCAAAGGGATCACAAGAGACAGCAAGCTTCTCAGTTGCATGGAGCCAAGGGCTGCAGGGAACTTGGAAGTCAGCCTTATGGAAGATGAACTATAGGGATGGGGCAAAGGGGAGTGGCCTAAGAGAGGAGGAGGAATAGCTTGTACAAGGGTCAAAGAGATGAAAAGACTGTAGGGCATTCAATCTGGTGGAGGGTGACCGTGCAAGGAAAGGGAAGAAAGAAGAGAGGCCCAGACCCTGGAATGGTTGGGAGCCATCTAAGACTCTGGAGCTAAGAGATATTGGGATCTGATGCCTCCACTGACTGGATCATTCTAGACTCTCTGGAGTCAAGATGGGGCAAGGGACCAGTTTAAAATGCCAAAGCAGGAGGGCTGAGGAGATTTAGGTGCTGGCTGCACAAGCACGAGGACCTGAGTTCTGATCCCCCTAGCCCATGTAATCCTGACAACAGGGGAAGGGGGAGGTGGATGCTGGGGAACCACTGGCTAGAAGTAGCAAACTCCAGATCCAATGAGAGACCATGAGTCAAAAACTAGGGTGAAGTGATGGAGGAAAGACATCCTGATGCTGAGCTCTGCCCCGCGACCCCCCCCCCCACATTCCCACAGTGAGGTGAGCACATCTGCACACATGCATACCGCACACACACAGAACAACCAATCAAACAACAACTGGAAATATGTCAGCAGGAGATAAGACATGGGATACTTGAGGTAGAGAGAAAGGAGCTAGGGAGGAAAGATGTGGGGCGGAAGGCAGGGGGGACAAATAATGACCACGGATGCTGGTGAGAAACCAGGCAGATTGATGATGGTGCTGTTTTGGAATAGGGAGAAAGCTAGAGAAACATAAATTGGGGTAGGGAGAGCATTATGGGAAATGTTTTGCCACTATGAACTCCAAGTTTCTTCACTAGAGGCCTCTCCGTCTCAGGCATCCTAGTGGGAGAAGAGGTCAGGGCCAGACACCCCTTGTAGGGTAAATTATGCAGATCAGAACAAGTGCAAACCCAGTGCCAGGTGAGGACGCAGAAACCCCTTGTTCAAACTTCATGGGCACGTGAGGTGTTTGCTGCCAGGCCTGGCAACCTGAGGCCACCCCTCAGAACTGACATGGTGGAAGGAGAGGACAAAGTCCTGAAAGGTGTCCTCTGACGGCCACACAGTGCTGTGGCACACGCACGCGCACACACATAGTCACACAAAGAAATGTAATAAACTTTAAAAATGCCAATTTCAAGAGCGTGACACCAAGGCATTAAACCAAATGTGGAAGCTGCACAGGTCACATGTCCCTGAAGTCACTTCTGACAAAGGGCAATTATTTTCCCAGCATCTCTTGCAGCTCAGCAGACACGTGGATGTTATTTAGTAGATGGTATCTACCAGCGTGGCATCAGGTGAGGGTGACTAAAGACGAGGGTGACATAGAAAGCGAGAAGCCAGCACTGTGCTGTCCTCATACATGCTTTTCGAGGTCAGCAGAGGAGACTCCAAAGGTAAGAAAAGTGAGAGACGGAGTGCGGGAAGTCAGTGGAAACTAAGAGGGGTAAAAACTGTCCAAGATTGAAGAAGTGCTCAGCCATGTTGGACTTTATGGTGAGAGGTTGGAGGGACACATTGCTATGTGGCAGGGGAGGGGCAGCACCCTGGGAATGGCCACCTCAGTCATATTGTACATGGCAAAATCTGATTGCTCTGAGCCAGGGTGGACTCTGAGATGACACATCTCTGACAAGCTCTCCAGAGAGACTGAGCCTCTACTCCGAGGACAACACATAGTCAAGGAGGTTCTAGGGCAGTGGCTTTTGAAATCAGCTTTCCCAGTAGAAAGATCTGGGAAAGCCTGACCAAAAGGCTCCATCCCTCTACCCTATCCAATGAATGAAATCAGAGTCTCCAGACTGTGAGGCAAGGCCCTGAGGATTTTTTTTTTTTTTAATTCTAAGGGTGAGAGCCTAACACAGAACCAAAGCCAAGGATTATTCCTAAGGAGTCTGGACCATTATTAACCACTTCATTTGTTTTTTTTTTTTGTTTGTTTTTTTTGTTTTTGTTTTTTTTTAAAGATTTATTCATTTATTTATTTATTATTATGTATACAGTGCTCTGCTTGCATGTACTCCTGTAAGCCAGAAGAGGGCACCATATCACATTACAGATGGTTATGAGCCATCATGTGGTTGCTGGGAATTGAACTCAGGACCTTTGGAAGAGCAGGCGGCACTCTTAACCACTGAGCCATCTCTCCAGCCCCACCCACTTCATTTGTTTAACAAATATTTCTTCCATCATAATTCTTACATGTAGATTGCTACATATTTTTATTATATATACTATTATCAAATTTTCATCCCATTTCCCTTTATTGTTATTACAGTGTGTGTAAGTGAAAGACAGAGGACAATTTTTGGAGGTCAAGTCTCTCCTTTCAGGATGGGTCCTGGGAAATCAAACTCTGGTGGTTAGGGTTTCATGGCAAGACCTTTTACCCACTCAGTCGCCATCTTGCTTATCCTAAAACTACTTTTCTTAGAGTTTAGCATATTTGTTTGTGTGTTTGTTTGTTTTTTGATACAGGGTTTCTCTGTGTAATAGCCCAGCCTGGAACTCTCTTTGTAGACCAGGCTGGCCTCGAACTCACAATGATCTACCTGCTTCTGCCTTCTGAGTGCTGAGATTAAAGGTGTTTGCCACCATGGCTGGCCTAATTTTAGCATTTATTACAATGCACAGATTTGGACATTTTCATTATTATTGTTACTATCATTATTGGTATTTTTAAAATAAAAAGAGCCACATGGGGAGGAAAAAACAGAGCACTGAAAGGCTTGAGGGCAGCAGGGCTACTGATTGTGACAATATAACGGTGGACACATGCCATCTGACATTTGTCTAAACCTATAAAACTACCAAGAGTGAACGCTACGCTAAACTATGGACTTTGGGTGGTAAAGATATGTTGACGTAGGCTCATCAACATCAACAAATAGGACACTGATAATGGAGGATGCTGGGGAGGGTCATGGAGTGGATGGGGAAACCCTCCCCTCTTATCAGGTTTGCTTGAACCCAAAATACCTAACAACAACAAAGGGGAATGTTTAGTGAAGGCCTTCTTGGCCCAGACCTGCACACAATGACTAGTTCATGCTCTTACTTTACAAACAATGGTCTGGATTCCAAGAGATTCCTATGATGACACTTGGTGGAAACAGTTTGAAATGTCAGTTATTTAAAAGCCCTGCTCTAATATACTATTTTATAGCATGGTGCTCTCTATAATTTGTGTGTGTGTGTATGTGTTTGTGTGTGTTTGTGTTGCGGTGTGAGACCACAGGAAGATTTTGGGTACCCTAGTCTATCACTCATCACCTTCTTCCCTTGAGACAGAGGCTCTCACTGGACCCGAAGCTCAGCTGGTGGCCAGCAAGCCCCAGGGACCTTTCCATCTCCTCCCCACAGCACTGGGGCTACAGGTGCTTGCAATCACGCCTGGCTTTTTTAAAAACATGGGCTCTAGGGATTGGAGCTCAGCCCTCAAGCTTTTGATGCCTATCTCTGCGGCCCCTGTAATCTGATAACATCAAAAAACAAAAACTGCCTACAAGGACCCTTTGTAGAGACCCTGACTTAGGAGCTCTACAGTGGAGCCCTGTCTACATTTTCATCCTGCACCCCTGGTTCTATTCATCAGGCAGCTTGGAAAACAACTGTTATCATGCCCGGTGATAAGATTGTCGAGTATGGTTTTATTATCAACAATTATTCTTTCCTGTCCCTGTAAGAGAACCATCTAGCTCCATCTTGCCCTGCTCATGGAGGCAAGAATGTAGTTCTGTACATTGCGGCAGAGCATAACGATGTGGGTTAGAAAGCGAGTGGCATGGCATCTGAGGGTCCCGCACTAGCTTTGAATACAGTCCCATGATTCGGCCTGTTCTTGCACTGCACTGTTTGGCCTCTTGGCCTTCAAAAGAACATGCCCCAAAGAAGGCCTGTGACTTCATCCACAGGGCCATGGCTAAAATGCCAAGTCCTTGTGAAAAATAAAGGTCTGTTACTGCAAACTCTTGCAATGGGTGATGGTTATTACCCAGCACATCTGCCTAATTGCAAGGCTTAGCTGGAATATTGCATAGCAGTAGTGCCATCTTTGTATGTGGGAACCCTCCTGCTGTCGTCTGTCAGCTCATCTTAACAAAAGTAACTTTGAAGATTATAATCAGCATTCGGGAGATGGGTAAACTGAAGCTCAAATTGATAAGGAGGCTTGCCCAAAGTCCCCTTTCTAGGAATGGCCAAGCCACTGTTATCTCTTATTCCAAAGTCCTTCACCTGATTTGTGAGTCTTTTTCTATCTCCCCTCTTCCTTTCTCCTGGCATCAGCCTCAAGTACAACCTGTTGGCTGACACAGACATATGCAATATTTAATTTCCTTTAATTAAAATATATTTTAGTGGATTTTTTTTTCGGAGACATAACTCATTTTGATGGGAACCCATTGGATTTTAATGGGAAACCTATTAGGGGAACATATTGTGATCTTTAATGAAGCCAGGCTGCAAGGAGAACCACCTACAGGTAATTAGAAGTCTTCCAGGCCCTTGGGGAATAAGGTGCAATGAACTTGGGTTTGTTTAAGACAATTAGTGCAGACAGTGATCTGGGAACGAATTAAATGGCCCTTGATTAGGAGCAGCTGTGCAGGTGATGTCCTCAGAAACAGGACAGGCAAGCTGGCTTCAGAGAGTGCGATTAGTGCTTATCTGTTTGTATTGGCAGCTGGCACCTACCCAGGCCTGGCAGTTTGATCAGGTGGCTCCTTCCGGTCCCACCTTTCCTGCCACCCCTGTGTCCTCAGTGATGCCTGCTCCTTCTGGGTCTTCCAAGCATCCCGAGGGACAGCCTGGGCTCTGGTGACAGATGGGCACATTGGTACTGGCAGAGGCGGGAACCTCATGATGTTCCCACTGGCAGATGCTCCTGTACTGGTGGCTGATACTCTCCTAGGTAGGCAAGTGGTCTCAGTACTCAAGCATGCATGCACACATACCCATTTTACCTTTGCTGCTTTTGGTGTCTCCGTAACCCTAAAAGAGGGACTGCCCTGAGTCTGGGGTGGGCACATGCATGCCATGCTGGAAGACTGACACTGGGGCCATAGCTGCGCCTACTTTGCCACAGTGCTGGGTGTTTTTATTTTATTTATTTATTTTTGTTTGTTTGTTTTTCAAGACAGGGTTTCTCTGTGTAGCCTTGGCTGTCCTGGACTCACTTTGTAGTCCAGGCTGGCCTTCAACTCACAACGATCCGCCTGCCTCTGCCTCTTGAGGGCTAGGATTAAAGGTGTGTGCCACCACACTTGGCTACTACTGGGTGTTTTATGATCCTGAGATTTTTGTTTAGTTTTTCAAGACAACTGTGTTGCGTGTGGATAGGAGTTGACAAGAAGGTCTCTCTATGAAGACAGAAATTGAGCTTAGAAAGAATGTGCAGAGGTAGAGGTGAAGCTATCCCCAGGGCATGATGGACATGACCACCATGCCTAAACTGGTGGCCTCTGCTTCTAGGAAGGGAGCTCTACACAGGTAGCCATAGGCTTCCATCGTCACCACACCCATCGTTAGAGTGTGTGCTTTGCTGGGTGGATGTGTCTGTGATAGCAAAGGTGATACCATTAGAAGGAAGGGATGTATCCTAGGCAAGCCTGGAGCTCTGCCAGGCGTGGTGTCACACACCCATAGACCCAGTACTTGGGGGGCTATAAGCAGAAGGATCAGGGGCTCAGGACCAACAGCGGCAAGGATGAGGGCTTCCTCACAGCTTTCCCTGTGACTACAACACACAGGGCTACCCATGGAGGAGACACATTATGGGTGATACAGGACACACAAAGACAAGGTGGCCAGGAAGCAGGAGTCTGGTAAGTTGCCTGCAGGCTGGGTAGGGAGGCCCTAGGCATGCAGGTTAGGCTTGAACCCAGAGAAGAGTCCAAGTAAATATTCTGGTGCCCAGAACCAGGGAGGCCAGGGAAGATGGGGGCTCAGATCCCCATCCTCATCCCCATCCAGCAGCCCAAGCCCCCTCCTCAGTCCTCCTCACAGCTCTAGCTCCTGGCAGGGGCTGTGCTGCGATATTCCCCATGCAGCCGTGACACGGGGCTGTAGCTAAAACATTGGTCTGGCAGTTTTCCCTCTTTAAGTTGAAGTGTGATGTTGGCAGGCAGTGGGCTGTGGTGGCAGGCTGCCAGCGAGAGCATGTGTTGGAAATGCTTGTTCCACGTTGCAGCAATCTGAGGCTCCCCTACCCACAAACTACTCCCGAGCCAGCCAGTCATGGAGGCCAGAGCCTGGCACTGATAGAGAACAGCCACTGAGATCAAGGGGTTGAGGGCACAGAGGGCCTTCAAGAACCAGGACAGACAGACGTGAGGAGAGATGGAGCCACAGAGAGCCAGGGGCCACCCTCAGGACAGAGAGACACGTGTAGCTAAAGAGAAAGCAAGGAACATAGAGAGTTGAGATCAGAGATGCAAGGAAGACCCAGCAATGACAGAATCTCAAGAGATAAGCACAGCTGGGTATGGCGGAGGCTACCCAGAGTCCCAGCATTTGGGAGGCTGTAGCAACATAGTGAGATTCCATCTGAGGGGGTAGGGCAGGCAGCTGGAAGACTGGATCAAAGTTCTGTCTGCATCTCTGATTACTGTAGAAAAAGAAACATGTGGAGCCCACAAGATGGCTCAGTGGATAAAGGCCTTGCTGCCAACACGGGTGACCTGAATTCTATCCTTGGAGACCCACATGGTAGAAGAAGAGACCAACTCCTCTGAGATGCCCTATGATGATAAAGACCACCAAGCATTCATCATGGCACATGCAGCCCGCCTCCAACACACACAAGCAAACAAATAGATATGCATTCAAACAAGGTTTTAGTGAAAAAACAAACAAACCTCATGTATTCACAGTTGTAAAAAGAAAAAAAAGCAAGAAACTCGAGAGTTCACAGTAAGTCATACTCTTCATGGATCTCCGAAAGGTGGAAGTAGATGAGTTTGGTTTGGTCATCTACAGTCCGAAACACTGGAGGAGAGGCCTTGTGTTCAGACTGGACAGGATCGAGGGCTACCAGGCCCAGCAGAGAAGGCTGCAGCCATCTGAGCATGAGCAAGCAGAAGCAGAAGCTGTGCTTGCTCTTCACCAGAGTGGTGGGAGGAAACGCTAGAACTGAAAGGCAGGGCCAGGTCCTGGGATAGCCAGTGGCCCTCTAGAGACAGAACCAAGATCTCCATCTGCACACAGCACGGGTGGTGCTCCTTTACCATGATCACCAGAGACAAGCCCTCATGGTCAACAGCAGCCTTTAGAGATAGACAGGGGCTACTCAAAGCAAAGGGGCTGAAAACCAAGAGTGCTTTGTGTTTTGATTCTGGTGGTTTCACAAAATTTAACAAGCATTATTACAGTGTCCTTTGTTTGTTTGTTTGTTTTTTGTTTTTTGAGACAAGGTTTCTCTGTGTAGCCTTGACTATCCTGGACTTGCTTTGTAGACCAGGCTGTCCTCGAACTCACAGTGATCCTCCTGCCTCTGCCTCCCAAGTGTTGGGTTTAAAGGCATGTGCCACCACCACCTGGCTACAGTATCCTTCTTAAGAGAAAGGAACCCCCACTGTGGTCAAACCACATCTTAGTAAAAAGGACCTGGGGGAAAGGTGTTTGTTTTCTCAGACAAGCTCTTGCTCTATGGCTGGCGTCTCAGCCTCCCAAGTGCCAGGATTATGGATGTGCACTGCATCTTGCTGAAAAGTTACTTTGAAAACCACAAATCATTCCAGGATGTGTCACACATGCCTTTAATCCCAGCGCCCATGTGGCAAAGGCAGGTGGATCTCTGAGTTTGAGGCCAGCCTGGTCTACAGCATGAGTTCCAGGACAGCCAGGGCTACACAGAGAAACCCTGTCTTGAAAAACTAAAAACTGAAACCAAAAAAGCAACAATATCCCCCCCAAACACATACAAATCACAAATGAAAGAGCTGTTTCCCTTGGTGGGGTGAGGGCCTGAAATGGGAAGACGGGGCCACAGAACTTCCATTTTTACTGAAAACATGTTTTATTGATGAGACTGGCTTGCCAGCACTCCATGCAGTGCAGGTGGGGGAGGACTCCCAGAGGTCCACCTGCCTCCACACCACACAGCCCAGACAGAGGTCACCCAGGGAGCCGGACAGCTACATGCCCCACCCGCAGTGGAAGCCACTAAGATATTCAAGTGTGTGGTGGACAGATGGGACAGAAACAACAGTTTGAGCATTATGAAATGAGATGGAACTGGAGACTTGAAGGTGGGGAGGGTTAGTCTTATGTGAGTAGCCTGCCCTGCCACCTGAGGCCATGGTGACACGTCCCGCCCTGTGTTGCTGCTGAGGGCCATGTCTGGGCCCTCAGATAAAATAGACACTGGAATGACAAGAGGGAAATCTCAACATGAGGAATGAGCATTATTAAATAAAATCATAGAAAAACTGGACAAAATGAAAGTTTTCAAGAAATATTTGAAATTTCCAAGCATAATTACATGAAAACATAAAAAGAAGTCAGCAAACTTTGTTTTTTTTTTTTAAATTAGGGGCTAGGAGTGTAGCTTAGGTACAGTCTCTGGGTTCGATGCCTACTGCTAAAAAAACAAAAAAACCCACAACCTTCCCTCTTCAGTGGGCTAGTAACAGTCTATGAGATGGGAAAGGTCAGAAGAAAATATTCAGATAGATGCAACTGTTTAATCATAGTTCTAGAAAGAGAGGAGGAAGAAAATAGTGCAGTAGAACTATCTAAAGAGATCATAGGAGTGAGAGAGAGATGGCTCCATCTGTAAGGTGCTTGCCAGGCAAGCACGTAAGGGTCTGAGTTTGAACTAGAAGCACTCAAAGAGTGGGGTAGGGGTGTGGACCTGCAATCGATGAGCTGCCAGGTGCAGGAGTGGATCTGTAATTGTGAGCTACAGAGGCCTTGAGACCTGGTCTCAAAAACTAAGGTGGAGGTGACCAAGAGAGGTACGTGGCAACACTCTGTGGCCTCGACACATAAACACACACGTGAACATATGAAGATAATGGCTGAGTCTGTTCTGCTTTTCAAAACTGTTGAAACGTTGTACCTCAAGACATAGGGGCCGTCATCAACCCTCAGGATGAAGTGCAGCCTCAGAGTGACAGTAAGAGGACTTTTCAGTGGGAACCTCAGAAGCCAGAGGACAGTGCAGTGAGACCTTTCATCATGGAAAAAAAAAAAAAAGAAAAGAAAAAAGAAAAGAAAAGCAGCCTGACAAGCGAGAGTGCCACACACAACAAGAGTACCCTTCAAAACTTAAAGCAAACTGACAGTATTTCAGGGGCCAGGTGTGGGGGCGTACACCTTTAGCTTCCGCACTTGGGAGACAGAGGCAAGTGGATCTCTGTGAGTTTGAGCCTTGTCTAAAAAGTGAGTTCCAGGACAGCCAGGGTCACATAGAGAAACCCTGTCTTAAAACAAACAAACAAACAAAAAAACCAGACAAACAAACAAACAAAAAATAGCTAAAAGTTGGAAATTTAGCCAGGCATGGTGGCGCATGCCTTTAATCCCAGCACTCAGGAGGCAGAGGCAGGCAGATCACTGTGAGTTCGGGGCCAGCTTGGTCTACAAAGGGAGACCAGGACAGCCAAGGCTACACAGAGACGCCCTGTCTCTGAAAAAAAAAAAAAAAAAATTGAAAATTTCTGGGGCTGGAGAGATGGCTCAACAGTGAAGAGCACTGGCTACTCTTCCAGAGGTCCTGAGTTCAATTCCTAGCATTCATATGGTGGCTCGACCATCTATAATGTGATCAAATGCCCTCTTTTGGCATGTAGATGTACATGCAAACAGAGCAGTCATACATAAAATAACTAACTAAATAAATAATTTAAAAGTTGAAAATTTTCCATTGTCAGCAGCCTTTCAAATTCAAGAATACTTCCTTGCCAAACTTGGTTGCACAGGCATGCCTTTAATCTCAGCACTCAGAAGAAAAGCTTGGTCTGTGTAGTAAGTTCCTGGACAGCCAGAGCTACACATAGAGAGACTGTTTCAACAGAAGAGTTCCTCAGTCTGAAAAGTGGTCCCAGATGGATGTACGAGACTATGAGATGGAATGACAAAACTGGTCACTATCTTTAATTTGTCTGGAACAACAACGATACACATGTGAGTGGAATTTGGAACATCTGTAAAAAAACAAGATATACGACCACACCAGCACAGAGTTCAGACGTGGAGTTAAAGCACTGTGAGCTCACTGAGTGCTCCAGGGAAAGGTCAAAAGGACCGAGACTTGCAGCTGTGGGACAGCACCACATGGCTTCATAGCCCCAAGTTAGATTCCCAGAAACATGAGGAAGAAGAAATGGGTCATAAGAAATCCTTGGAGAGATAATGGCTGGGAACCGCCTCCAAATTAATAAAAGGCAACAAAAAAGAAATCACAGATCCAAGGAGTTCAGATGACAGCAAAGAAAATAAGGGAGGGAGGGAGGGAGGGAGGGGGTGGGAGGGAGGGGAGTTGGGCTGGCTCGGGAGAGAGCTCACTGTGTAAGAGTGCTTGCCGTGTGGATGTGAGAATCTGAGTTTGAATCTCCAGTTCCCACGCATGTCTGTAAAGCTAGCATTGTGCGAGGGCTGAGACAAGAGGACCAGTGGGCCTTGCTGGCTGCCAGCCTAGCTCTAATTCCGGTGAAAGACCCTGTCTCAAAGGAGTCAGGTGGACAGCGATAGAGCAGGACACCAATATCCTCCTCGGGTGTGCAGTGGCACACATGTGTACACAATAAATTAAAATAAAGAAGAAAAATGTCATATTCAAACTGCTTACAATTAAAGGTGAAAAGAAAAAAAAAACGAATCATAGAAGCAACCAGAGATAAAAGCCATGTTACATATAGAGGTACAAAGATGAGGACTGCAGATTTCTCAGCAGAAATGACACAAGACAGAGTTCTGAGTGTCATCTCTTTCAAAGTATTAGGGGAAATGCCTGTCAACCCAGAATAATATACCTACTGAGAATGTCTTTCAGTCAGGAGACATATTGATGTTCTTATTCAGGAAACACAGAACATTTATTACCCGCATATTTCACACTAAAGACACAGTGCGTGGTTTTAGGTAGAAGAAATTACAGACAGCCTGCATCTACAGTAAGAAATAAGGATGGAAATAGCGTCGATTAAAGTAAAACTAAAATGCAACGTATTGTGGGTTTACAATATATGTAAAAGCTAAATATTTGATGAATTAATACAGTGAATGGGAGAGAGGAATGAGAAGTGTGCTTCTGTGTGGACTTGGTCCCATACTCAAAGCAATATAATTGTTAACTTTTCTCAAAATGCTTGAGAGAGCGCAACCCAAAGAGGGGCCGTTTATTTTGTCTCACGCTTCCAGAGGGTTCACTTGATGGCCACTGGTCCCATTGGTTGGATGGAGCGTGGGGTCTATGATGGGTTCTGTTTACCTTATGGCAGCAAGAAGCAGGATGACGCATAGAGGAGCCAGGGACAAGGCACTCCCTTAAGGACCCATCATCCCTAGTGATCTAACCAACTCCTCCAGTGATGTCCTACCTCCTAAAGTTTCTAGAACCTTCCCCAACTATCATCTCTACCTCATGGGCACCAATCCCCTAACCCGTGAGCATGTTAGAGAGACATCACATCTAGACTAAAATGATAGTGCTATTTGAAAATAGATGGATATCAATCAAACATAAGCAATATAAGATAGGGCAAGCACCAAAATGTTAAGATGCTAGGGAGGTGGCTGAGTGGGTAAAAAGTGCTTGCCTCCCTAGTGTGAGGATCAAATCCCCAGAGCCGGTGTAAAAGCTGAACGGATAGTGTGTGTATCTGTAATCCGGCATGCAAGGGTGAGATGGGAAGTGGAGAGAGAATCCCTGGAGCCTGGCCTATGCAGTGAAAAAAATCAACCAATAGACCCCATCTCAAGTAAGGTGGAGGACAAGGACTAAAATCCTAGGTCGTCCTCCATGTGCGCTGTAGCATGCAGGCATGCTCCATACTCAGACATACGAAAGCATGCATACACACATATATCCAGAGAATTAAAAAAAAACACACGTTAGTCCAGACACAGAACAAGGAGGATCACTATGACTTTGAGGCCATCCTGGTCTACATAGTGAGTTCTGGGCTAGCCAGGGCTACAGAGTAAGAGCCTGTCTTGAAATAAGAGTGTATGAGGAACAATGAGACGAAGCAGTGTGTAAAGCCACGGCTGACAGCCTGAAGACCCCCAGGACAGAGGGAGAGAACCCATCTCTTCAAGTTGCACTCTGGCCTCTACACATGCACCAGGACATGTGCACATACATGCACAATACACACCCACTATGATGCCTACTCTTGGTTGTCAGCTTGACCTTGACTATATCTGGAATTAACTAAGCCCAAGTAGCCGAGTACATCTGTGTGTGTATGTTTTGGCAGGGGTGGTGTGGTGTGGTGTGGTGTGGGTTTAATCACCTAAGGTGGGAAGACACACCTTCTGTTGGCAGCCTGTAATAAGGACACGGAAGAAGGAAGCTTTTGTTCTTTGCCTAATTGCTTTCGCTCTTGGTGACAAGTCCACTTCTTAACTGGCATGAGAGTCTACTTCTTTGGGATTCCAGTGTATACTGAAGACCAACTGAAACACTTACCCTCATAGACTGAACAACTACAGGATTTTGGATTTCTATTGGTAGATAGCCATTGTTGGACTAGCTGGACCACAGCCTGTAAGCCCTCTAATAAACTATATATATATGGTTTAAACATATGGCATATACATATAATTAGTTATATTCATTCATTTTATCAGTTCTGTTCCTCTAGAGAACCCTGAATAATACACACATCCACACACAAAATAAATAAAAATGTAACAGAAATTTTAAAAAAATAATTCATTTAATTACTCAGGAGGCAAAGGCAGCTGGATTGCTGTGAGTTCAAGGCCAGCCTGGTCTACAAAGTGAGTCCAGGACAGCCAAGGCTAACACAGAGAGACCTTGTCTCGAAAAAAAAAAAAAAAAAAAACAAATAATAATTCATTTAATTTTATTCTATGTGCATTAGTATGAAGGTATCAGAATCCTTGGAACTGGAGTTACAGACAGTTATGAGCTACCATGTGGGTGCTGGGGATTCCAGGTCCTTTGGAACAGCAGACAGAGTTCTTAACCACTGAGCTTTCTCTCCAGTCCCCAATAAAAACAGTTTTGATATAATATATGAATAAGCCAATAGCAAAAACAAAATGGTGACAGGTATTCTTCCACAGACAAAAAGAGCCAATTCAAGCCAAATTAGAGTATATAAAGGCAGCTCTTGGCCAGGTTTACTGACCTCACAGGAGGAGGTCAGTGAAGTCACTATGCAGATGGAGACAGAAAAGGTAGGAGCAAAACAGTGTGTTCAGCTGGGCGTGGTGGTGCACGCCTTTAATCCCAGCACTCGGGAGGCAGAGGCAGGCGGATCGCTGTGAGTTCGAGGCCAGCCTGGTCTACAAAGTGAGTCCAGGAAGGCCAAGGCTACACAGAGAAACCCTGTCTCAAAAAAAAAAAAAGTGCGCTCTGTGTGTGTGTGGGGGGGGGAGAGAGAGAGAGAGAGAGAGAGAGAGAGAGAGAGAGAGAGAGAGAGAGAGAGAGAGAGAGAGCGAGCACCCAAAGTGTCTGGATTATATAGGGGAGGAGAAGATGATCCCCTGGGCTAGAAAGTTCAGGGCAAAGGGTGTGTTATGCCTGCCATGCCTTGTAATAGGGATGCTGGGAGAACCTGGAGGCCAGGTCTGCTTTGATATTAAATAGGCACCTCAGCCATTTGCTGAGTCTGAAACTCAACAACAATGGACTGTAAAAATATTTAATTCAGGGCTGGAGAGGCAGCTCAGAAGTTAAGAGCACTGACTGCTCTTCCAGAGGTCCTGAGTTCAATTCCCAGCAACCACGTGGTGGCTTGCAACCATCTATAATGTGATCTAATGTCCTCTTCTGGCATGCAGGTGTACATGCAGGCAGACAGAATACTGTGTATATATAATAATAAATAAATCTTTTAAAAAATATTTAATTTAGCAGCCAGGCACGGGGGCACATGCCTGTAATCCCAGTACTCAGGGAGGCAAGGCAGGTGGGTCTCTCTGTTAGTTCAAGGACAGCCTGGTCTACAAAAGTGAGTCCAGAACAGCCAAGGCTACACAGAGAAACCCTGTCTCAAATTAAAAACAAAACTCAATGGTATTTTCATAGACTTTTTGTCTCATGTTGCTTTGTTTGGGAATTTTTTTTTTTTTTGTCCTATTGTTCTTTTGCTTGTATATTATGATTTCTGATTTTGTGGGTTTTGTGGGTTTGGGGTTTGTTTTGTGTGTGTTTCTTTCTTATGTGTTTGGATTGTTTTTTGTTTTGTTTTGTTTTTTTTTCATTTGTTTGCTTGTTTATATTCTAAAAAGAGAGAGAAAGAGGCCAGGCAGTGGTGCCACATATCTTTAATCCCAGCACTTGGGAGGCAGAGGCAGGTGGATCTGTGAGTTCAAGGCCAGCTTGGTCTACAGAATGCATTCTAGGACAGCCAGGGTTACACAGAGAAACCCTGTCTCAAAAAACCAAGGGGGAAGGGTTGTGGAGTTGAGTGGGGCAGGACATGGTAAAAGGCAGAGGAGTGAAAAACATGATCAGTATACATTGTATGATAAAAAAATATTTTTTAAATTAAAAACCCTTGCTTCTTGTCGGGGATTTTGCCCCAGCAAAGAGGGACATAAGTAACATACAGCTAACCCAATAGTTCCATGGAGCTACGGCAGCAAATACTTACATCAAAACAAAAGACAAAATAGCACATTAATGATCTAAGCTCCCAACTTAACAAAGAGACAACGAAGATCAAGTTAAATGCAAATCAAGTCGACGGAAAGAAAACATATAAACGGAAGGCGGTAAAGCCGAAGACAGAAATCAATCAGCTGTAAGTACAAGCAGGCCTCCTTCTCAGAGATTATTAGCATTCGTCAATTTCTAGCCAAACTGGCCCAGAATGAAAGGACGGAAGGCACAGTTACATCAGAAATGAAAGACCTGCTAAGGCTTCAGATAAGGACATTTGACAAACAAGTCTGGTTCACGGTTTCAAGCCCTTAGCTGAGAAGGAGAAATCCTTTGAAAGACGCCAACCATCAAAATTGCCTTAAGAGACAGAAAGCATGGTGAGCCCTGTGTTTCTTGAGGAAATGGACTTCCTAGTTTAGAATGCGCAGTAAAACTGTACAGGTGGATAGCCAGGGCTACACAGAGAAACTTTGTCTTGAAAAACCAAAAACAACAAAAAAACAAAAAACAAAAACAAAAATTGCACAGGTGAAGCCAACATTGACTCATCTGGATCCTCCTGATTGGGACTTAGGAGCTGCGTCTCCTTGCCTGCCTCTGGAAGTGAGAGGCTCCTCTCTGGAGAAAGATGACAGTTCCAGAGCCCCAAGGTTATAGACATGCTCAGTGCTCAGCTTTTCATTACCTTTGTTTGTAGCCCAAGAGGATAGACAAGCAGGCAAAACTGGTTACATTTTCTACCAACGGCTCAGTGTTTGATGTTCCTTTTGAACCAATCAGATACATATAATACATACTCTAAAAGCACTGGGAAGTAGCCATGGGGGAGGCAGAAACTGGAAACGAACTGAAGTTGGAGAGTGGGGAGTGGGGGGACGGGACCAAGTAATTTTTCTTCTTCCACTTCAACAGCTTTGCTTGAAGGCAGAACTTAGTCAGCAGCCCATGGAGTTACTGAAATTTAGACAGAACATTCAGTCTTGGGGTTGGGGAAATGGCTCTGTCAGTACGTACCGGCCACAAGAGCATGGGGACCAGAGTCCAGATTCCTGGCATCCACGTAAAAAGCCAGGCATGGTTCCTCATGTCTGAAACCCTCATCCTGGGGGAGGCGGGGGAAGATAAGCAGACCTCAGAGCTCCCTGGCCAGTGGGTGTGGTCAGTCAGTGAGCTGGGTTTAGGAGAGACCTTTCCTCAAAAGACCTTAAGGTGAGAGGAATAATAGAAGACACCTGGCATCAACACTCTAGCCTCCACGCCCACATGCACACACCTGCATCCACACGTGCACACTCAGACATGACACATGCACACACTCACAATAACAAAGACATCTCAGTCTTACTTAACTAAAAGACACTTTTCACAGCAGTGGAAATTGAGGCGAGGACTTTACAGAGAGAACAGAGACAGACAGGTGAAGCCCCTGCTCTCCCAGTTCTGAGTATAAACTTTGGGGTGAAGGTTGAGACAGGGTTTCTCTGTATACCCTTGACTGTCTTGGACTCCCTTTGTAGACCAGACTAGCCTTGAACCCACAGCTATTTGCCTGCCTCTGACTCCCCAGTGCTGGAATTAAAGGCCAGTCTGGTCTATAAAGCAAGTCCAGGACAGCCAGGATTACAAGAGAAACCCTGTCTCAAAAACACCAACCAACCAACCAACCAACCAACCAACCAACAAACAAACAAACACCTGATCCCAGTGCATTGGCAGCATGCCTGTAATCTCAGCACTCAGGGAGGCAGAGGCAGGTGGATCTCTGAGTTTGAGGCCATCCTGGTCTACAAAGTGAGTTCCAGGACAGCCAGGGCTATACAGAAAAAAAATATAAACAAACAAGAGACAACAAATGGGGCTGGATAGCATCTGCTGCCCTTGCAGAGGAACCAAGTTTGATTCCCGGAACTCACATGGAGGCTCACAACCACCTGTAACTCCAGTCCCAGAATCTGACACCCTCTTTTGACTTCTGCAGGCACCAAGCATGCATGTGATGCACACATGTACGTGTGGTGTACATACAGGCATGCAGGCAAGACATTCATACACATAAAATTTTTAAAAATCTAAAAAGTAAAAACAACGATGACAACAACTAGTAGGGTATGGAAGCACATGCCTTTGATTCCAGCACTCAGGAGGCAGGGGCTGGCAGGTCTCTGTGAATTCTTGCTACTACACCTAAGGACCTGACTGTAGCCCCCAGGGCCCACATGGTGGAAGGAGAGAACTGAGTCTTATAGTTGTTCTCTGAGTCCACACAAGCACCTGGGCATCTCCACACAACAAATAAATAAACATACTTCAAAAATATATATAAAAAAGCAAACAATAGATAGAAATGGGGAAATACATAAATATTTTATATTATAAAATGAAAACTAATAGAATGGGAGAAAACTCATAGCATATAGAATGGAATATTAATAATTAACACATACAAGCACATTAAAAACAAGCCAACAGAGAAATGAGGGGAATACAAATATTAAATATGGAAGAAACAAATGATAAAAATAAGATCTCCTCAAAGATGTCAATAATCATAGAACTTAGAATTAAAATAATGTTCAATGAGAGTTCCAAGACAGCCATTTGTCCCCATATTGAAGAAAATGTAAAATAATGATATCCATTTGTTGGTCTGATGTTTTTTGTTTGTTTGTTTGGTTGGTTTGGGTTTTCGACAAGGTCTCTCTGTGTAGCCTTGGCTGTCCTGGACTAGCTTTGTAGGCCAGGCTGGCCTCGAACTCACAGTGATCCGCCTGCCTCTGCCTCCCGAGTACTGGGATTAAAGGCGTGCGCCACCACACCCGGCTAAGTGTCTGTGTCTTAATCGATTGCTAGCGGGTTAGAAAATACTGTCATAATAATAATTACAGGCCTGATAATAAACATTATTAGGCTATACTGGTAATTTAACAACATCCATTGATGTTTGGACTATGTAAAGAACAATTTCTTTCACATGACTAGTAGGATTATTAATTTTAGAAAGTATTTTTGCATGACAAGCAGGCAATGTGTATTTAAATGTTCATATTCTTCAAGCAATCTTTCTTCCAGTAATCCATTCTGAAGCCATGCATGCACAAACCATGTGCACTTGAATGTTCATTGGTGAAGAAATAGCTAAATTAATCATAACATGGGGCTGTAAAGACAGCTCAGTGAGCTGGGCATGGTGGCAAACACCTTTAATCCCAGCACTTGGGAGGCAGAGGCAGGAGGATCGCTGTGAGTTCCAGGCCAGCCTGGTCTGCAAAGTGAGTCCAGGACAGCCAAGGCTACATAGAGAAACCCTGTCTCGAAACTCCTCCTCCCCCCCAAAAAAGACAGCTCAGTGGTTAAGATTAGTGACTGCTCTCGTGGAGGACCAGGGTTCAGCTCCCAGCACCCACATGGCAGCTCACAACCTCCTGTAACTATGGTTCCAGGGGATCTGATGTCCTCTTCTGATCTCTGAAGGCACCTGTAATTCACCCGGTAAACAAACATGTACATAAAACAAAAATAAAGGAATCTGTAAAGGGAGAGAGTGGTCCAGTAGGAAAGAACAGAAAGGAGGGATGAGAAAAAGATATGAAGGCCTAAAGTTCTGGGAAGGAAAGAAGGGCAGAGGGAAGGATGGGGGGAGAGGGGGAGAGAGAGAGAGAGAAAGAGAGAAGAGGGAGGGAAGAAGAGTGGGGAAAAGAGGGGAGAGAGCCAACAGTCCTGGGAATTGAACTAGGCTCAAATCTCATACTTGAGCCAGGTGCAGCATGCTGGTGCACACCTGTAATCCCAGCACTCAGGGAAGCAGAGGCAGGTGGGTCTCTGTGAGTTTGAGGCCAGCCTGGTCTACAAAGTGAGCCCAGGACAGCCAAGGCAACACAGAGAAATCCTGTCTCAACAAAACAAAACAACAAATCATACCTGATTCTTACTCTGACCATAGCTCGTCCTGCCTGTTCCAACGGTGAGGAAGGGGAACTAGATCCAGGGCTGGAGATCCAGAAAGCCACTTAGCTGCTCCACTCCCTCTTTCCTTGCCCTTGACCCCCATATCCCTCAGGCTCTCTCAGTGAACAGGACTGAGAGCATTGCCTATGGCCATGGGGAGAGTCTCGTGTTCAGGAGCTCAGCAAGAAGAATTAGAGCTGACATCATGAGGTTATCATCTCATGGCACCAGACAGTCCAGGAAAGAGGCAGGTGAGATGGTGTTTGCAGAATGCTGTCAATGTAACCGTAGGCAATCCAGCTCTGGCCTCAGAGCATGACATGGCCATTGTCATCTTGATATCAGAAAAACTGTGTAACCACATGACACCTTCACAAGATAGGGCCCGTTAACATTCTCTGACCTGAGAGCTCAGCTGCTCACTCCTTGGCCCACTCCCACACTGCATGTAGTCCTACCCCAGCTGCAACAGTCTTGGAGAGTCAGAGTACAAAGGAGAAAGAAGGTTGATGGAAGTTGCATCTTCAGGGACGAATCTTTTGTGAGTAATCATCTGTGCTGGAGCAGGATTGTTTGCCTGCAAGTAACAAGATCTGATATCTGCCTGCAAGTAACCCCCACCCAGGCCCCTATAAGTAACCCCACCCAGGCCCCTGTAAGTAACCCCCACCCAGGCCCCTATAAGTAACCCCCACCCAGGCCCCTGTAAATAACCCCCTCCCAGGCTCCTATAAGTAACCTCCACCCAGGCCCCTGTAAGTAACCCCCTCCCAGGCCCCTATAAGTAATCCCAAGAAATTCATTGGTTCCTCTAGCTGGACTTTAGTGAAATCATTTCTTTGGTCTCTTGGTGCCCTATTTGGGGTGAATAGATGTGTCTTTATGTCTCCCAAGGAAAGTCATGCAGCTCCTTCCTATGTTAGAAATTGTCAATATAGAGGGGAGGACTCAGCACAGGACTGAGCAAACAAATGGACACATTCTCAGGGAGGGGGAAGGCCAAATCAGGGTCCTGAAGCACTTTGGCACTTAGTTTCGGCTGGTTAGGACAGCATTCCTAGGGTATGAACCTTTGATCCACATAGGCAAAGACACAAAAAGGAGTCCAGTTTCTGGTACAAGCACTAGAGTAAATCAAGACCATTCTTTATAATGTGAGACCCCTTAGGAAGGAGAAAACCAAACCAAATACAAGAGCAAGGTCTTCTTTGATGGTTTATGACTCAGAAAGCTAGAGAACTGAACAGAAGTGAGGCCAGAATTCCTGCAGTGGAAGATAATGAAGACTATCAACTGTTCCAT